>NC_056737.1:1156543731-1156738420 GCF_019279795.1 Protopterus annectens
ATCACACTACAATAAGGAAAAGGGTAAATTCCCTGATCTCCACTGTACAGCCGTCTCCATTTAAAAGCTTCGACATTTCAGAAAGTCGATCATATGATCATATGGTCTCGACCACATGAAGTTCGACTTTCCATTGAGTCAATCTTCTGACAGTAAAAAGACTGACAGAAAAACACTGAAACATAATAATGCTGACACTGGAAAAGACTGAAACACAAACTAATAATTAAATTGAACTTAAACTATGGATGGGTTTATGTCCTTTCCTCACTGATGTGCGACCTCGCCATTGGTATATATAATTATCAGGAGGTGTGGGGGGTTGCAACCCCTCACATGGGGGTGGAGGCCCCCCACACAAAAATATTGAAGTATGTGTTTTGAGATTGTCAAGTTTTTCATCATTTTTCTTTGTTCTTAGATTTTGTCACATTTTTCAATCTTTTTTGCAAGAGGGCAAGCAAATAAGTTATATAAAAAGGATTTTGCCTGTGCTATCCACTTTGCAGTCTGTGAAGATACTGTCACTTGCTGCAGGCCTTGCTATTTCCAGTTGTGAGCTGCTTGTCTTGGCTGAACCAAAACCGCTTGTCCCTAGCAGCTCTCATCAGCCTAGAAGCCAGAGATATAAGCAAAGATTAAACTCATTACAATTTTGCAATCAGGATATACTAGTTAGGTTTAGAGTGGACAGAAATATTATAAAGGTCTTAATGAGTATGTATGCTCCCCCAGGTGTACTGGAGGAATGCGTGGACTTCCTATCCCTGTAGATTTTAAGGTATGTATAGCCTTCACTATACTTGCCACAAGGATCTTTCACAGACAGCCCAAGGACATGTTTGGTATCTCACAGGCTTCTGCCTTCAGGATACTGCAGCAGTTCTTGGATGTACTCTTGGCATGCTTGGATCAGCACATCTATTTCCTGGACCTCAGGACCGAGCCAGGACTATGACTGCCCTTTATGGGGTGGCATGATTCCCTGAGGTACTTGGTGTAATAGATTGCACCCATGTTGCAGTTATGGCCTGTTGTAGTCCACAGGCTGAGTGGTACTGCAAAAGGAAGGGCTACCATTCCATGAACTGCCAGGTAGTATGTGATTCATGGGGGTGCATCACCAAACTCTCTGCCCAACATCCTGGCAGTGCACATGATTCCCATATGTGGTGCACTAGCTCGCTCCACCACCTTTTCCTTTATGCTAAGATGCCCACTGGTCATCTTGTTCGTAAGTGGAAACATATTTTTGTTGTATTTACGTCATTATTCACAGTAAAATGCATTGTTGAATACTAAACCATTTTTTTATTTTGCCCCCCCCCCCCTTTGTCTTTGAGGTGATGCTAGATAGCTACTGGAACCATGGCTCATGATACCAGTGAGAAATCCATGGAGATGCAAAAGAGACCTACAACACAGCCCTGTTTCAGACCCATATAATCATAGAGATAGTCTTTGGTCTACTGAAGGGTCCCATATAATCATAGAGATAGTCTTCGGCCTACTGAAGGGTCCCATATAATCATAGAGATAGTTTTCGGCCTACTGAAGGGTTGTTTTAGGTTCCTGGATAAGTCTTGATGTGCCTTCCAGAATGACCCAGCTGCTGCATGCTCAGCATGATCATGTACTAGTCTGATGGTGAAATGGCCTCCTGCTGTCACTGCAGCTCCTAGTTCTAGTCCCGCTATGACGAATGATGACCATCTGGCAGCAGTAGTAAGGGACCCCATGCATCTGGCTCGTGCGTGGCATATAGCTGCACAGGTAAGCAGTCAGCATCTATTCTGGAGCTATGGACCATGACTTTCAAGTTAGTGTTTCCTTTTCATGTAAAAACACAGAGTATAATTGATGCATACAGTGATATCTGTAGCCTGCGCTGCATGGTGCATAGTCTACCATTAGTGTTCATCTTACATTCTTTCTCATATTTAAATAACTGTTTTTTTTTTTCCATTTCAGAACAGTTACTCATATTACTGTTAGTAAAAGTCATACAACAGTACTCATTGATTCCTGTTTAATGATATCATAAGGCATCATATAAGTAATAATCAGATTTTTAACTGTTTTGCACAATAAACTCTAGTGAGGTGCTTTTCCTAAGTATGCACATACTGAATGTCCCTGTAGTGGTAAAGTGTTAATTCAGTATTTAATGTGAGTCCATACCTTGCATTTGAATGAAAACATATGATATTTTTTATATTCCCCTGGCTGATCCTGCTTTCTCCTCACTTACCCTGCCAATAACATTGTTTACCTACCTTCCACTACCCTACTATCTGATACTAATCTCTACCATGTTAACTAGCCAGGAAGTGTACCCAAGACTGTTTAGGTATTCTGACTTATCCTAATCTGGCGTACACTGTAGAATGAAGCTAACTGTTATTCATGAAGAACTTATCTTAATTTATGTTAGTATTTCAATGTATGTGACTATTTCATGTATAGCTGCAACTCAATGCATGTTCACTAGGTACTGATGTTGTTTGTGTGTCATATCTTGTTATATGCATACTGATGTTGTTTGTGTGCTTTATCTTGTTATATGTATGCCTACTTACTTGTCTTTTCAGGCTTGTTGGCTGTTGGTGAAGCACCCACCAAGAGGAGAAAACGCTGAGAGAAGAAAGGAGCCACTTTTGAGACTTTAAGTATTTTTCCTCTGTTTATTTGCTAAGTTTTTCTGCATAGCCGCCTATTTTGAGCATTTTCTGGCTTGTTAAATTTGATTTCTGCATTAGTAACTGTATTTAGAGCATAACCTAGAGCTGTTTACTGAATTTCCTGTTTGCACTTATTTTTAAAATCGTTTTTTTCTCAAAACTTGCATTTTATCTGTCTTTGGCCTAGCACTCTTGTGTGGGGTCATTTACTGCACTGCTATAACTTGTTGATACTTGTTAACCTCTGTTATCTCTGAAAAAACAAAAAAAAAATCTTGCTTTTTTCCCACTTTTCTGAGATTTAAAAAAGTTCAGTTACAGGCTTGCTGTTCTTGAACTATTTGTAAGTTTCTGTGAGGCCATTTTTTGCTTGGGCTAAAGGAAAGTCTCTCTGTTGATCAGTGGCAGTGAAAAACATTGAGCAGCCTGCCTGCCCCTGTGGGAGTGGTTACTGACTTGAAACTGTAGTTTTATTGGCCATTTTGGGTCAATTCCAAAACTCCTTCATCTTCCCCTCTTAAAACCTAGTTGCCTCGTGGTTTTGGCATCTTTTCAGGCTTGTTGGCTGTTGGTGAAGCACCCACCAAGAGGAGAAAACGCTGAGAGAAGAAAGGAGCCACTTTTGAGACTTTAAGTATTTTTCCTCTGTTTATTTGCTAAGTTTTTCTGCATAGCCGCCTATTTTGAGCATTTTCTGGCTTGTTAAATTTGATTTCTGCATTAGTAACTGTATTTAGAGCACAACCTAGAGCTGTTAACTGAATTTCCTGTTTGCACTTATTTTTAAAATCGTTTTTTCTCAAAACTTGCATTTTATCTGTCTTTGGCCTAACACTCTTGTGTGGGGTCATTTACTGCACTGTTATAACTTGTTGATACTTGTTAACCTCTGTTATCTCTGACAAAACAAAAAAACTCTTGCTTTTTTCCCACTTTTCTGAGATTTAAAAAAGTTCAGTTACAGGCTTGCTGTTCTTGAACTGTTTGTAAGTTTCTGTGAGGCCATTTTTTGCTTGGGCTAAAGGAAAGTCTCTCTGTTGATCAGTGGCAGTGAAAAACATTGAGCAGCCTGCCTGCCCCTGTGGGAGTGGTTACTGACTTGAAACTGTAGTTTTATTGGCCATTTTGGGTCAATTCCAAAACTCCTTCATCTTCCTCTCTTAAAACCTGGTTGCCTCGTGGTTTTGGCATCTTTTCAGGCTTGTTGGCTGTTGGTGAAGCACCCACCAAGAGGAGAAAACGCTGAGAGAAGAAAGGAGCCACTTTTGAGACTTTAAGTATTTTTCCTTTGTTTATTTGCTAAGTTTTTCTGCATAGCCGCCTATTTTGAGCATTTTCTGGCTTGTTAAATTTGATTTCTGCATTAGTAACTGTATTTAGAGCACAACCTAGAGCTGTTTACTGAATTTCCTGTTTGCACTTATTTTTAAAATCGTTTTTTTCTCAAAACTTGCATTTTATCTGTCTTTGGCCTAGCACTCTTGTGTGGGGTCATTTACTGCACTGTTATAACTTGTTGATACTTGTTAATCTCTGTTATCTCTGAAAAAACAAAAAAACAAAAAAAATCTTGCTTTTTCCCCACTTTTCTGAGATTTAAAAAAGTTCAGTTACAGGCTTGCTGTTCTTGAACTGTTTGTAAGTTTCTGTGAGGCCATTTTTTGCTTGGGCTAAAGGAAAGTCTCTCTGTTGATCAGTGGCAGTGAAAAACATTGAGCAGCCTGCCTGCCCCTGTGGGAGTGGTTACTGACTTGAAACTGTAGTTTTATTGGCCATTTTGGGTCAATTCCAAAACTCCGTTATCTTCCTCTCTTAAAACCCTCTTTTGCGCGGTTTTGTGTGTTTTTGAGCATAGCGCAACAGCGGGCAGCGCCGCCTAATTGGGTTTAAACTATTCCTGGCTCCACAAAGTCTGCTCTTCACTTTTTCCCTTAGAACTGCTCTATCTCTCAATTTAAACACCATATTCTCATTCTAAGGCCCTTCACTTGTCCAATTAAGTAATCCTACAAGTTAGCACTATTAAACCATAAGCACTACTTACTCTTATACTCTCTAAGATTACTCTGTCCTCTATTGGTCCATCTTAAATTCAGTTTCCCTATTACTCTAGCATGTCCAAAGGTCAGTCAATGGTTTCCTCTCCAGTCCAGCTGGTGAATCTGGGAATTTTGAGGCAATGTTACAACTGTCTCATGTACACAGACAACCCTCTCCTCCTCCAAACAGGTTCAAATATATGTGAGAGATGCAACTATTTAGCCAAACTGGAGGCTGAGCTCTCTCATCTCAAAACTGGTGTAACCAGTCAGGAGGAGAAGGTAACCTTACACAACACAATTCCAGTATCACATAGTCCCACCACATCAGCGAACCAAACACATAAATACACAAAAACATACTCGGAGGCTCTAAATAAAAATCTACCTAAGCAACAGAGACCTCCAAAGCAGACATCCAAGCAAACGCTACCTCAAAACAAAACACACACAACACATAACCCACAAAGTCAGTGTGCCAAGCAGCCACAGCCCTTAAGGCTGAAAAACACACCTGATACTCTTGTTATAGGTGACTCTATTGTCAGACACATTGACGTCCCACTCACCAGGCTGAATAAAGAGAAGGTCACGGTGAGCTGCCTGTCAGGTGCTAGGATCTGACACATAACGCAAGCACTCAGGTCACTCCAAAGCAAATACAAATATGACTCAGTCATTGTACATGCTGGTGTGAATGACCTGAGACGTACCTCCCTGGACTACATGAAAAGAGACATAGAGGAGCTCTCTGATCATGTAGCCCAGGCTGGTATGACCCTGACCTTGAGCAGCATCTTACCCTCACCTAGAATGATGCCACAGTACAAAGACAAAATGATCGATTTTAACAATTGGCTAAAATTTTGGTGTCATTCAAAGGGGATCCAGTTTCTGTCAGCCTGGGATGACATGCTCGACAAGCCACGTTGCCGCTAGGGACGGCTTGCACCTGTCACCACTGGGCTTTCAGATATTGGCAAAGGCTCTTGCCACCCCATAGTGCCTTTTTAGGCAAGGCTCAAAAGTCAAACCCACCCCATAGACAGCACAAGGAACAAGAAACTAAGGGTAATGCTGCTAAACGCCAGAAGTCTTAACCTCAAGATGCACACACTCAAGCTCTCCTCAGTATGGAGAACATCGATATCTGTGCAGTGACAGAAACCTGGTTCAAGGCTCCAGAGAGCACCCCAGCACTACCAGGCTATACCTCATATCATGCTTTTCGGCCCCAAAACCTGGACCGAACCACAAAAGGAGGGGGAGTTTCCATATTTATCAAGGATATCCACACCTCCAGGTTAGTGGCATTGCACGTATCGGAGACCATCCATGTGCAACTAACAGTGGGCAAGACTGCTTTTCAGTTTATAGCATCCTACAGACCACCCTCTCAAAGTCAGGAATCCCATTCGGCTTTCCTGAAAACACTGGAGAACATAAAGATCTCTCCGAACACCATTATATTGGGTGACTTCAACTACCCAAACATTGACTGGGAGCACTACTCAAGCCCCAGCACCTTAGCCCAAAGATTCCTGGAAATTATAAACTTAAATGCTATGGAACAACTAGTCACCACTCCCACAAGGGGGGACAACATACTAGACCTGATCATTACCAACATGGGGACTCTATGCTCCACACCAGAAGTATATCCCTCATTGGTAAGATCAGACCATAAATTAATTTCACTGGATGTCCACATCCCGACCCCACCTCCAGCCCAGAAAACCACAGTGAAAAACTTCTCAAAAGCGAACTTCTCACTTCTCAAAACCGAAGTGGAATCCTTCAAGGCCCCAGGGCCAGTGGAAACTACAGCCCAAACTGCAGAATCCTATATAAATGCATTCTATGGACATCTCCAGGAATGCATGGATCATGCTATCCCAAACAAAACCAAGACCCAATCATCCAAAGGCAGGCGTCCAGTCTGGTGGACCCCTGCCATAAATAAACTGTACAACAGAAGGAGGAAGCTACTACATGATAGAGCAAAATCCCTAATAGGGAAGGCATCTCTGATCAGTACTAGCAAAAATTACGATCCTCATAAAATCCTCCAAGGCCAGCTTCGAGAGAAAAATTGCACAGGACACCAAAGACAATCATAAGGCTTTTTTCAGTTATGTTAGAAACCTGGGATGCAACTCCCAGACTTGTTCTGAGTTGATTCTAAACGACAAAAATACACTGAACCCACAGACATCGCCAATATCCTGGCAGACAGGTTCAGTGCAAACTTCCCCACCCCCTCCCCGCTAAAAGAGCAAGTATCTATCCCGGCAGAGGGCTGCCTCCCAAACATCTCAGATGCTCAAGTGAAGGCTGCCCTCTCCAAAGCAAAAAACACTGCTTCCATGGGACCAGATGGCGTCCCAGGTTGCGTCCTACATGAACTACAAGAGGAACTAATCCTCAAATAAAACAGCTATACAATCTCAGCCTCACTACAGGATATGTGCCCACAGAATGGCGTACAGCAACAGTGGTCCCACTCCACAAAGGTGGAGCCTCTACGGACCCTGGAAACTATCGCCCCATAAGCCTGACTAGCTTAGTCTGCAAGGCTATGGAGAGGATCATCATGGAGCTCATAAACAAAGACATTGGGGACCTACAGACACTAGATCCTGCCCAGTTCGGCTTTGTCAAGGGCAGATCCTGCCTTTTGAACCTGGTTGACTTCTTTGAAACAGTCACCAAAGCCATAGATGAAGGGAAGGTAGTCCACACAGCCTATCTGGACCTTGCAAAGGCATTTGACACAATACCCCACTTGGGCATCATAGATAAGCTATCCAGCTTAAATATAAACCCCTATGTCACAAGATGGGTCGCAAACTGGCTCAAAGACAGAACCCACAGAGTGAGAGTTGCTGGAGCCATGTCAGACTCGAAACCGGTCACAAGTGGTGTCCCACAGGGTTCTGTCCTGGGACCACTTTTGTTCGGTATATACTTTTCCGAGGTACAGGCAAACGTGGGAGGACTATGGCTCACCAAGTTTGCAGACGACTGCAAACTGGGTGCCATAATCAACTCTCCAGCTGACACAGACATCCTTCAAAAAGGTCTCACAGAGACAGATAACTGGTGCCAGCATCATGGTTTAAAGCTAAATGCCAAAAAATGTATAGTCATACCCTTTGGCAAAAACAATGTGCCCACAAATTACCACATAGGCGGAAACCCATTAAGTACAGAGAAAGTTATTAGGGACCTGGGGACCCAAGTTGATAGCAATCTCTCCTTTGAAAACCACATTGCCAAAGTGGTTAGAAAGACCTTCTACATAGCCCACCTCATCACGAAGGGTTTCACATCTAGATCAAGAGAGGTAATCGTGCCCCTTTATTCATCCCTCATCAGGCCCATCATAGAATACAATGCCCCTTTTGGGATGTACCTTACCCGACACCTGCAGCAATTAGAAAGACCCCAAAAGTATCTCACCAAGAGGATCAAGGGTCTCAAACAGATGCCATATGCTGCTCGGTTAAAAAACTCCAGCTCTACTCAGTTGCATACCGCCTACTTTGAGGCGATCTATGCCTGACATACAAAGCTATGTCAAATCCAGAATTAATGGACATGCTCCACCTCAGTAAATCTAAATCCCTGAGAGCCACACGCTCAAGGGACTTGAACCTCAGCACAGAAATAAATAGAACTTGCTGAAGGGACAGGTTCATAACCCAGAGGCTCCCTTCGCTCTGGAATAGAATTCCAGTTCATGTGAGGCAGAGCACCTCACTGAATCTCTTCAAGAAGAATCTCGATAAGTGGATGGGGGATCGTAGGTTTGTCCCAGGGATTACTCCCGTGTCACTATTAGATAGAGGCACAGTAAACTAAACCTTAAAAAGGGCACAGTATACTCAAATCAAGGGGTGGCGTAAGCCATACAGAATCGGGCTAGGCTTATAATTGCCCCAGGGCAGATAGCCTAGTATGAACCTATGAACCTATGAACCTATAATTGGTGGAGCTTTTCTCCCAAGCCCTCCGCTGAAAATAGATATGTATCCAATTGGACATTCCCAGTTAACAAATGTAAAATAAATAATAAATAAATAAATATTATGCAGGGTTTTCTTAGTTTGAACTGTGCTGTCTGTTGAGGTACTGTGCATCAGATTATTTTATTTTGTTACTAATTTGTGGCCTTAGAGGAAAAAAATCATCATCTATGCAGCGATGAGGGTAAAGTGGCAGTAGTGTTTGTTTACAAGGCAGGATACTCATTTTAATCTGTAATTTTCTTTTTAGTGTTTCTTTGAAAACTTCTATATTACCAGCTGTAACAATGTCAGTACATACAGCATTAATGTTTTTCATGACTGCAATCTTTTGTGATGACATAATACTTTCTTTCCACAGTTCAATGAAGTTTTAAGCAGTACTATTACAGTAATGAAATGCATACAATTGAAAAGTGTCTTTAGTCTCCCCACCCACCATTATTTTTAATAACTTATTCCCCTTTGAGTTAAACATTCACCTGTTTTTATAAAGGTCAAATTGTAAGCAACAGAAATGTCACACTTGATTCACAGAATGTCAAGGTCAAATGTGTAACACACGTTTTTTACTTTTGTTGCTGCTTTGACTGTTATTTCCTGCACTTTGACATCCTAGCACTACTGTATCTCACAGCACAGGCTACATTCAGATTTGCTGAATCTAGGCTGTATTGATATATTGAGCACTAAAACCATCCAATCTACATTAAGAAGGCCCTTCTGCACCCTTGTGGCAGAAGTGTGCAGCCCAGGACACATCTGAGTTGAGGATTTTTGGTGGAAGGCTCAGTTTTGGGCTCTCCAATTGGCTAGTTAGAGTTACAACTGTTTAATTTCATCTTTACTTAAGCTCCACATTTGTACCTAGCAGCATGTCATGCAGCAGGGCCTGGCACTGCCGTGTATAGATGCAAATGCCTATTAACAAAAATTTTCCCTTGATACATACTAGTGAACCATTTTTGGCTCATGAGAAATGCAGTTGCGAATTGCTACCCAGCAAGCAACCCAGCTGTGCTTTTTAAGGCATTGACGTAGTCTTACACCCTTAGAAGTCCACAGAATAGCCACCCGTGTTGGTCTTACAAGCAAATACTGGTCCACCTTACCCATCCCCACTAGTCACTATAATATATATACCTGCCATAATGGACAGACAGTTTCCTACCATTTCTCCAGCCAACTTAATTGACATGGGCATCCTGAGTCAATGTAGCAATTACCTCATGTACACTGATAAATATTATGCAGGGTTTTCTCAGTTTGAACAGTGCTGTCTGTTGAGGTACTGTACATCAGATTATTTTATTTTGTTACATGCAATAATTTGTGGCCTCAGAGGGAAAAAAAAATCATTATCTATGCAGCGATGAGGGTAAAGTGGAAGCAGTGTTTGTTTACAAGGCAAGCAACCCAACTGTGCTTTTTAAGGCATTGATGTAGTCTTCCACCCTTAGAAGTCCACAGAATAGCCACCCTTGTTGGTCTTACAAGCAAATACTGGTCCACCCTACCCATCCCCACTAGTCACTATAATATATATACCTGCCATAATGGACAGACAGTTTCCTACCATTTCTCCAGCCAACCTGATTGACATGGGCATCCTGAGGCAATGTAGCAATTGCCTCATGTACACTGATAACGACTTGCTCCTAAAGCAAACACATACAGTATGAGAGAGATGTAACTATACCATGAAACTAGAATTAGTTCTCTCGCATAACAACAAACAAGACATATAGCAGGTTGTCAGCACACACACCTTCCCTCTCACACAAGAGAAGGTTAAGACACATAAACCTACATATGCAGAGGTACTCACTAAGAGCCGACCTAAAGACCAGAGAGCTCCCAAGCCCAAACAACATACATAGACTGGCACATAAACAGAGTCTACCATCACACAACACACATATCAGTGTCTCAACAAAGTCCATAAGGCAAAACACCTCAAAACCAAATGTACTGGTTGTAGACATCTCAATAGTGAGACACGCAGATGTCCCCCTCACCAGGTTTAAAAAGGAGAAGGTCACGGTCAGCTGCCTGTCAGGTGCTAGGATCAGTCAAATCACGCACCCACTCAAAGTCACTCAACAGTTAATTCAAATGCCCTGGAACATTGGTCCAGACCCCCACAAGGGGGTCAGATGCCCTGGACCTAGTGCTCACCAACATGGGGTGGTGAGGTCACTGCACTTTCCCCTGTCTGTTGCCCTCCCCAGTAAGGTCAGATTGTAAATCTGTCTCATTTTTAGTAAAGATCAAACCTGGCACCCCCACAGGAGGAAAAAACTGAAAAATTTCTCCAAAGCTAACTATTGCCTACTAAACGATGGTATAAAAAGTTTCAAAGCCCTTGCCAACATAGACAACAATGTCTTCTGTGCTGAGGAATATTCAGTTGCCCTATATAGTCACTTTAACAAATGCATTGACTCAGCTGTACCTAACAGGAACAAAATCAGGTCTTCCCAAAAGAACAAGCCACCCTGGTGGACTGAAAGTATAAACAAGTTATACAACAAAAGAAAGAAACTGATATCTGAGAACAGGAGGGAATTAACCCAGTAGAAGAAGAATACCCTCCAAAGCTTGAACAAATAAATTGATACCTTATTAAGTTATCTAGGGCTAGCTATGAGTCGAAATTAGGATCTCTAGATAAAGACAATTACAAGGTAGTCTTTAACTACATCCGTAACTTAAGAAGGAATGCCCAGCTGTGTGCCAAACTTATAGTAAATGGTACCACACTCTGAATGGAGAGATGATAGGGTTCTGAATGGAGAGATGAGAGGGGTTCGAATGGACAGATGATATGGGGTCTGAATAGAGAGATGATAAAATCAGCAAAAGAGAGAGTAGTATTGCTGAAATTCAATTCATCAAGTCTTGGTGAGTACCTACACGAGGTGGACCCTTTTGTTTTTTTACAAAATCTCACTAAGACGATACTGATATATAGACTGTATTTTATATAGCATATATCATGGACCGAAGGAGATTAAAAAATAAAAAGATAACTGGATGCACAAGACCAAGGATAAAAAACTGCCAATCTTGGTAAACACACTGGTGTCAGGACTGGAAAAAATTACAGTGTAGATTACTCAGGACACGAAAACATTCCTACAATGGGGCTAGGCCAGGCCCAGGGGGGATGGGCCCCCCTCTTGTAGAAGGATGTAACAGTCCACAAAAAACACAAAAACTGATAGGCCAAAAAAGAGCCATAAAGACAATGGAGTGGACTATTGAGGATAAGAAAGAAATGATGTATTGTTACTATTATGTAAGAAACCTGGAATTTCCAGACGGAAGATATACAAAAAGATTAAGAGAGAAATCAGAGGAAAGAAAAAATACTTCCACAAGAAAAATTGTCAGAAGCTTCAAATAAAAATTTGAGTTCATTAATACAATAGATTTATGAAAAACATTATATAAACCAAGAAACCTTGGTCCTTTTGGAAAAGAAGCAACTCAGAAAGCGGGAAAATATAAAGAACAAAATCTACTGACTTTTGAAATGTATAAAAAAGAAATATGGACATGGGAAAGAAAGAGATCTGATATGGTGCAATATTTATACAAAAGAAAAAGCCATATTAATCAACAGAAAATATGCAGCCCCAAAGATATTCAAATACAGGCAAAGGCATCCAGATATGGAAAATTTCACAATAAAAAAATAAGGTCACAAAGAGGGAACGTAAAACAGAAAATTAGTAAAGTAGAAGTTAAAAGAATAGAAGACGAATTTATGCAAGACTTGTGAAGTGAAGGATTTAGTGTAGAAAGTCTAACATAGGTTACATCATAGCATGATGGAGCAATGAGTCCCCAAAGTAAGGAGACAGAGGCGGATCCGGAGACATCTAAAGAAGAAATATGAACATAGGAATGAGAAAAAATAATATGGTGTAATATTTATGCAAATGAAAAAGTAAAACTAATCAATACTCAACTCTGACCTGCTATTCACCAGTTTTAACCTCTGTAGCATTGTTAACAAAGCTAGTGAATTCCAAGCCACCTTAGACACCTACTCCGCAGACATAGCAGTTACAACAGAAACCTGGCTAAAGCAACACATCAGAGACAATGAATTTACCCCTAATGGCTATAACATTGTTAGACTAGACAGAATAAACAAAAGGGGTGCTGGTGTAGCTGTACTGTTTAAGGACAACCTTAAAGTTGAATAACTCTAATGATCTCCCCCGCAATCTTCCCAACACTGAGATTCTAACCACACGTCTACAAATAAACCCAAACAAATCAATAATAATCATAGCTTCCTACCTCCCTCCAGGCAACAATCTACCCATCATTGAAAACCTCCTTTCATGGGCTTCCCTCAACTTCAACCAAGAAAATATTATTCTAGGGGATTTCAACCTTGATTGGCAAACATGTACATCAAATAACTCATCTAATTTCCTTAATCTATACAACTTCACATAGACCATTAACTGCCCAACTCACAAAGACAAACACTCCATGAATCAGTCTACATTAGACTGGATACTAACCAACAAATCTAACCTTAGTTACATAGCAGGCTGCCTTACCTACTCACTCAGTGATCATTTCCCCTACCTTTCTATGCAGAAAATGTGTACACAAGCAAGGTAACATCTCCTACAAATATATCCGTTGCAAAAAGCGTTTCTCCTCCTCAATTTTTAACCTAACTCTCCAACAACATGACTGGACCCCACTTAGATACCTTCAGCTAGATCTTGGAGTACAATTCTTCAACAGCACCTTCCTTAACATTCTCGACAATCTATCCCCTATTAGAAAAGTATGGGTAAAATCTAAGCCTCTGCCCTGGTTAACCAAAAAAAAACAAACTTTTACTTAAACAAAGAGACAAAGCCAGGGCAGAGTATCATACCACCAAAAACGTATCTAACCTATTTGTAAACAATTAAGGAATTAAGCTAAAAAACAAATCAAAGTAGACAAGCAAATGTACTTCCAAACCTGCCAACACCAACACCAAAACAACCCCCGTAAATTCTGCAATAACATAAAGCATCTCTTAAGCCCATGCCACGGCGATATTTTACTTGAAGGCCTCACCAGATGCGCAGTAGCAACCCCGCCCAAAACCCACCCCTGTGATATTTCTTTAATGAATATGCATTCCCTACAAATGTAGAATGTAATGTAAAAAAAAAAACAAGCTCACTAACAACCATTACAATTCATTATTAAAAATGAAGCCCTTCACTAAAGACACTTATTGACATGTAATAAAACAATAAAATGTTACCCACATTAGTAATAAATATAACATATAAAAAACGAATAATTCAATAATTAAAACTGAAACCCTGCACGCTACACACATACTGACAGGAAATAAATCTATTACAATAATCAGTAATTTTCTACTTACCTTATCAAACGTCCGAACATCGGTGATATCTGTTGAGGCAGCCCAGTGATTACAATTACAAAACTTGTCTAAAAACATACGGACACACAAAAATAATCCCTATTTGTCGATTGCTGCAGATTTCATATATATCTAAAAAAGCCACCTTTAAGAAGTTTACAACATTTTATCGGGTGAAAAAAGCAATATATGAAAGCGATCTTTGACCTTAAGTTTGTTACCCAGTATGATGTGTAGACATGGACTAGGGAGCAGTGTCCTAATTCTATTTCAAAGTAAAAGCAAAATAATAACACTCCTCCACTATTAAGTGAAGTCGGTGGGTTAATTAATTTGTTTCTTAAGTAGAAGATCTCCGTGCTTGATTGCTGTTAACACATTTTTCATTTTTTGGTGTGGTATGTTTGATGCATACTTTTATTGCACTAGCACACGTACGGGATTATGCTGTTACTGATATGCTTCCACTTTTGGGGTTTCATTTTTTGGGGTGGTATGTTTGATGCATACTTTTACTGCATTAGCACGCACATGGTGATCTCAACAGCAGATTAGCATACCATGTCGATCATGGCTCATTACATATGCAGACCTGGTCATCAATCAATTCGCAACACGCCCACTTCTGGGAGAAACAATAGGTGAGGCCTTCAAGTAAAATATCGACCATGCCACTCCCCTACCCTTACTCCAGTAACCACTAACAAATCTGATACCATTGCAACCCAAATTAACTCCCACTTCATAAATTCCATAACCTACCTACTAGGCAACCAACTTAACGCTCCTCTTACTCTTCCTACCTCTACTCCTGATAATCCTAACCCCTTTTATTTCTCTTCCATTCAAACTAGCTACATAAGATCTCTCCTAGCCAAACTTGAACCCTGCTGTCTGGCTGACGATCAGCTCCTAAATGAATTTCTAAAAACTGCAGCCCCATCTATTGCTTACCCCATATCCATCTTGATCAATCGCTCTAGTTCTGAAAACTATGTCCCAACAGTATGGAAAATAACCCACATCCTCCCACAACATAAAGGTGGTTCTTCCAAAAGAGATAACCAACTACTTCCCTGTTGCCATTCTTTCCCCCTAGCAAAAATCTTAGAAAAATGCATCCACAAACAGCTCCTTAACCACCTCCTCTCTAACAGTCTGTTATCCAGTTCACATCACAGTTTTAGACCCAAACATAGTACCTCCACTGCTCTAATCTCTTTTACAAACACCATTCATCATCTCCTAAATGAAGGCCAAGCAATCTTCTCCATCTTCCTGGACATGTCAGAACCCTTTAACACAGTCTCCCATCAACTTCTACTCAACAAACTCTCAACCAACAACATTGGCTCAGCCACTCTGTCCTGGTTCCTCAGCTATCCTTCCAATCGGCAGCAGGCCACCAAATGTCAAAACACTCTTTCCCACCTTCTTCCCATCACTTTTGGCTTGCCCCAAGATTCAATACTTGGCCGTCTCCTCTTCATATTATTCATTAACAACCTCAGCTCTGCAGCCAATCAAGCCACCATGGTCCAATATGCCCAACGATGCTACCCTTATATGCTCCGCCCCCTCAGCCCATGAACTTCAAGTAAACATGCAAACATCCTTTTAAAGCACAGAACAATACCTATCAGAACAGCAACTAATTCTCACCCCTAATGAAACCAAATTAATAATCTTCAAAAATAAAAAATCCAAACCTTGTCACACCCCTCTTAGGGGTCACTATTGATGAGGAACTAACCTTTGCAAAACATGTCTCTCTGACTATCAAAAAGTCTACATCAAGCTTGGCACCTTTTACACGGCCAGGCCATATCTTGCACATAATGCCACTCTTGCCACTGCCCATTCTCATCTGCTTTCTACTCTCCTCTACAGATCCCATATTCTCACCAACCTTCACAAATCTGAACTAAACAAGCTAGAATCATGCTATTAAAAATTGCAAAATTTGCCATGAATGCCCCACACAGGACCCATCACTGTACTGTGTTCTCTCAACTAAAATGGCTAGAACTCCCCAAACTTCTAGCTCACAATCAACTAACTATAATCCATAAGTTAATCCACCAACCCTCTAACTGTCCTGGCCTCTCCAGTCTCGTCCAACCCTCACTCAACCCCAGGTCCCTCAGATCCTCCAATAAACTCATACTAAAGGTCTCCGATTCCCACAACTATCACGAGGACTGACTTTATTCTAATAAAGTTGCTAAACTTTGGAATACTGTCCCTCCTTCAATTAATAAAAATCCACACTATCATGAGTTCAAACAGCAACTAATCAACCACCTTGCAAATAATTGGCTCTGCTCCTGTCTGACCCCTGGTTAAATCCACTAATACTCTTTCCACCCCTTTCCCACTGCTACAGCTTCTCAAATTTTTCATCCATACAAACTTTCTCTCTTTTATCTCTCCTTTCTAATAAGTGTTTTTGGCTTCTCTCTTAAGTTACTATTTATACAACTCCATCCTGCAGGAATCTCAAACTTTCTGAACTAGCAATAATATTTTGTGTAACATGTATTTTGTATATACTATATTTTGTACCAGCCATTACTTAGGTTTTGTACTATGTTGAGTGTTGTTTAATTTCATATCAGTACTGTTAACTGAATTACTGCTGTTTTATACTCTAATAAATATATTGTACTATTTTTTGAGCTTTTCTGCCTGGGCCACCGTTGAAACCAGGCATCCAGCCCAGTCGGACTTTCCCGGTTAAGAAATGTAATAAATAAATAAATAAATACAAAAAGCGCAGCACCAAACTTATTTGAAGAGAAATATAGGCAAAGGCATCCAGGCATGGAAAACTTTACAATACAAAAAATAAGAAAACAAAGAGGAAAATTAGAAAAGATGATTAGTAATGGATACGTTAAAAAAATAGAAACTGAGGTTATGGAGAACCTGTGAAGTGAAGGATTTAGTGTACAAAATCTAGCTCAGAAGACAACACAGCATTTTAGAACAATGGATCTCCAAATTTAGGCAAAACCAGTAAAGTGGGAAACATCTGATCAGTTGCCAGATGAAAATATTTTGGGGCCTTCCATGAAAAAACAGTACAAACTATCAGCTGGAGTTACATAGCAAGGGGAGGAACAGGAAAATGTGGCAACTCTGACACTGCCAATGTTGTGAGATGATGGACCAGTGAGTTTCCATATCAAAGAGCAATGGATGACACAGGATGAAACTGAAGAGAATGTGGTACAGGAAGATGCTGTGGAGATATCTATAAAATGCTCACAGGAAATGGGGTACAAAGAATATGCCCTCAGTATAGAAGAAAATGATCTAAGAGAAGAGTTGCTTAATTTAATAGAGATGGACAGACATATTAAGGTCAATGAAAGAAATAGACTACAGAAAGTCAGTAAAACCCAGAATGTTAGAAGTGTGATAAAATGAACACAGTAATTAGGACTGCCCATAGTGATTCATGTGGTATAATAGAAGTAAATAGGATATATTACTGTTCAGCTAAATTAATAACAGATAAAGTCTTACCACAAAAACACATGGTAGTAAGGAAAAAGAAGGGGAAAAATCAAACGCCATCATGGAAGCATCGAATAGGAAAAAGTATAAAGCAGTTAATACAAGAAGTATCACTGCTAGAAGAGTATAGAAGAGGGAACAAATAAACTAAATACTCAGAAAGATAGACATGATAAAAGCAAATCACAGCAGTGGCGTAGCTGTGGGGGAGAGAAGGGCAGTGTGCCCCGGTCAGCACTTTTGGGACTGTCATGTATACTTTAATAGTTTTTTTTTTTTTTTAAATGTTTTTAAGGATGTTCTTATAGGTTCATAGGTTCATAGGTTTATACTAGGCTATCTGCCCTAAGGCATTTATAAGCCTAGCCCAAAGTTTTGTGGCTTACGCCACCCCTTATGTTAAAAAATACTGTGCCCTTCTTTAAGAAAGATCCCATAGCTGGTCCAGTCGCAAAACATCTGTGCATGTGTTGTCGCACAGATGTCCAGTCCACCCACACAATTTCAAATACAGTACAGCATTTTGCTGGAATTAAGGGGATTTTACAATGCAGCATTTTGTTTTGTTTCTTCTTATTGCTGCCAACAAGTGCTCAAGTGTGTGCCTGTGAAATGCCCCACTTAGGTATACCTGGTGCTTAGTGGTACTCAGGCTCAAACCCTGTACCTTAGGTACAAGGAACAAGAGCCTGAATTCTTTACCCATACCACCATTTGTGATTCAAGGACTTGAGCCATAGCTTTCAACTGCCCAGATTTTCACAGAATGTCTGGAATGTTTGGCTCATGCTTTTGTTCTGTTCCTCTTAACATTTGTGGTTTTCTGGTAAATAAATGAGAACTAAATTCACTAAATAATGAAAGTCATTTAAATTTCTGTCTTCCTATCTTTCAGGAAATGCATGGTAACACAAAACATTTTATTCTAGCAACTTTAAACATTGCATCATGCAAGCAATGTTTAAAATGTGTCCCTGGTTTTGGGCCTTTGCCCCCCCCCCCCACAATAAATCGTGACTTTTTTCAGATTTCTTGTGCTGCAAAGTTGAGAGATATAATTGAGTGTCAAGTGGATTTTACAAGGATCTGAGAGCTTCAGGGGAAAAAAAGTTTAGTCCTGCTTATGCCAAGTCTGTTTGTGTTGTTAGTAGCACAACAGGTTAAAGGATGCAGAAGGCTGTGGGTTCTCCTCCCACAGTATGTAGATAGACTGCTGATACTGTGCTGTATTGCACTTTAAAGGGGGTGGATGCTGCAGGCCTGAAAATGTCCTCCTTTGGAGGAGATACCTAGTAACTATTAACCTGTTATCATTTTGCCATCCATTCCCTATTGCAATATTACTAGCTTATCATTTGTTTAATGTAACATAGGCAATTTATTCTTCAAGGTCAACAGGCACTTTATTTGTAGATGACACAATTAAATATAAAGTTGTTTGCTAGCAGCAACTTCTTCATTAGTTTCAGATCTCTTTAATGTAGAATTATTTAGATGACTTTTACTTCTGCAGAGATTGTGCATATTTACTGACATTGGTGGATTGTAATGACAGAAGTTTGAGTAGACTTTTATGATAAAAATGTTCTGAACTGGGCAGTTTTATCATTACTGGTTCATACATTTTGTTTCATTGCTTAGGGGAAAAATGTTCTAAACAATAAATTTAAAACATGCTCTAACAAGTGTGCTGTATTATACAACGAAAATAATTTAATACAATCAGGAAGGTGATTCAAAGAACACATGTATGTTTGCATGGTCCTATAAATGTGTGCAAGGGGCATATGATTTGAAAACAGCCCAAAGGTAAACTTCATCCACCATTGGCCAGATGCATTTTCTTTGAATGTGGGTTTCAATGCTGTTTCAATGAATGTGAGTTTCAAGGGCAGAGAAGTTTTAATGCTAAATCTGTCTTCATTGTGAGACTGTATTGCTTTGTTTAGCAGATGTCTATCAGTGTTTGTGCTATAAAATTTAAAATAAAAGTTTTAAATGAAATCCAAATATAGATTTTATAAGTAAAGCATTAAGCAGTATGCACATTACCATGTGTATGGTAAATGGGGAGAAATAGCCAAGTAATGGGATACTGGAATGGCTGCGGGGGAGGGGGGCTGTGTATGGAGGGACCCCATTTGACCATGATTTTGTGAGGAGCAGCAAACTCAAAGACAGCCCTGGGCGGCACAAACTCTAACTACACCACTGATCCACAGTATCAGAACAGATCAGGAGTTATTATGCACTATTGCAAATAATAAACTAAAAATATCAGCACAGGCAGAAAAACTTAGAAGATACACAGATAAATATAAATGAAAAGTATAAAGCAGGTAATTCATTGATGATCCAAAAACATTTTATAGACAATTGGGAAAAATGACAAAAGGAATTGAAACACCACAAAAACAAGAATTAATAGATACATTTTGGAGAAATAACAGCCACTGGGGATGCACAAGCCAGTGCATTTTTTTGTGCCGGTCCCAAGCCCAGATAAATAGGGGGGGGTACATCAGGAAGGGCATCTGGAGTAAAACTTTTGCTAAATGACATATGTGGACAACAATACATATTTCCATACCAGATCAGTTGTGGCCCAGTTTAACAACAACTGCTACCAATACTGTTAGCCAACAGGGTGTTGGTGGAAATTGGGCTACTGTTGGCTGAAGGATAAGGAGAAGAAAAGGGGGAAGGCATGCCAGAAGGCAGGAAGAGAGGAGGAAGGTTAGGAGTGTGGTAGCAAGGGTAGGAACTTTGAAGGTTGGCAGTATGACTGGTACAGGGAAAGTGCTGGCCTATATGATGGACAGAAGGAAGTATGACATATTGTGTGTGCAACGGACCAGATGGAAGGGGAGTAAGGCCGGGTGTATCACATGTGGGTTCAAATTGTTTTATCAAGTTGTGGATGGGAGAATAAATGGGGTAGGGCTTATCCTGAAGGAACAGTATGCCAAAAGTATTTTTGAGGTGAAGAGAGTGTCGGACAGAGTAATTTTTATGAAACTGGAAACTGATAGTGTGATGACGAATATTGTTACTGCATATGCTTCGCAAGTTGGGTGTGCGATGGATGAGAAAGAAACATTTTGGAGTGAGTTGGATAAACTAGTGGTGAGTGTACCCAAGAGTGAGAGAGTGGTGACTGAAGCAGATTTCAATGGGCATGTTGGTAAAGGAAACAGAGTGGATGAGGAAGTGATGGCGTAAGTATGGTCTTAAGGAGAGGAATGCAGAAGGTCAGATGGTAGTGGATTTTGTAAAAAGGATGGACATGGTTGTGGAGAATACATATTTTAAGAAAAGGGAGGCGCATGCACACAGATGGATTATATTCTATGCAGGAAGGCTGGTCTAAAGGAGATTCGAGACTGTAAAGTGGTGGCAGTGGAAAGCATAGTTAGGCATCATAGGATGGTGGTCTGTAGGATGACCCTGGTAATCAAGAAGAGGAGCCATGTGAGAGGAGTGCCAGTTGAAAAAGAATGATTGTGAGGTGTGGTTCAGGGAAGATTAAGACAAGAATATAAAAAACAGGAATCCTTTCCTGCTTTACCAGAAGCCGGGAATTCTATAGACTTTAATCATAGATTTCGGAATGATTAACAACAGGCTAATTCCAAGCCTAACACCAATTTCAACGGTAAGTGGGTTCTAGGACATTGGAGACCACAGAAAAACGCTGGAGGTAACTACAAAGGACATTTTAATAAACAAAAACATTGGAACTCATTTTTATAACACTTTTGTGTTGAATTTGTCTGACTGCTATGCTTCTAATGTAGTAATGTCTGTTTTAGAGTTAGGTTTGAAATTCATTCCCACTGCTTTACCCTGACTACATATTTTGAGAGGAGAGATTTTTGCGTTTGGGAGAAAATTACATTTGAGAGATTTTTTTGCTAAAAATAATGTTGTAAATGTATGTAATGTGAACCAGGATATTTCTGGGGATGACTCTTTTCACTTATGTGTATCTATACTAAGTGAATTTGATGAATCGGATGAATGTGTGAGTAATTCTTACACTAATTTTGATACCAGCAGTATCCAGACTAAAAGTCTTTTTATTCCCCCTTACATTAACAATTGCATTCAAACTTACATTTCAACTGTTCGTTTTGGAAAATGAATATAAGACTTGTATGCATAATAAATCTAGTGTATGTTATAATTTAGATAAACAACAATGGTTAGAGTTTTGTGAATTTTGTGATGATATGAACTTTGTGGTAAAGCCCTCAGACAAGGGTAACTAAATAGTAATTTTTCATTTTAAATAATACTTGGATATGTGCTACAAGCATTTAAATGATGAACTAGTTTATAAAAGATGTGATATTTCTTGTTGCTTTTAAGCTATTGAGGAGTATACTTCATTGTTCACTAAAGGTCACCATTTAGGTTATTTTTCATCTAATGGCATCACTAAGAAATTTGGTGTTGAAAATACAAAAAATTGCTGTATTTTATTGCTTACTGAAAACTCATAAAGGTTTGGATAATCTTGTTGGAATGCCCATTGTCTCTCCAGAGAAATATTTTTTGAAATGTATTAGTGTTTTTTTTTTTTTGCACAAATATTTGAAAAAGTATGTTCATAGTATTCCTTCATATATAAAGGACAATTCAGACTTTTTGTATAAAATTAAGGGCTTCCAATGGAAGGACTCTATGTTTTGGTTATGCATAGATGTGAAAAGCCTTTATACAAATATTCAACATGATGTGGGTATCCAGGCCCTTTTTTATTTTTTGGGTGGTTCCCCTATGTCCCATTTTGTTATAGATTTAGTAGCTTTTTGCTTAAAAAATAACTTTTTTGTTTTTAATGGAGAGGTTTTTCACCAACTGCAGGGTAGGCTATGGGGGCGGCTTTTGCCCCCATGTATGCCAATCTTACCATGGCCAAGTTTGAGTATGACTATATATGTCCCCACACTTTCTATAAGTCTCATGTTTTGCTTTATCTGAGATTTATAGATGATTTGATATTTTTGTGTGATGGTTCCTACAAAGATGCTTTAAAATTTTTTGAAAACTTGCAAGTTAATAAGATGGGCCTTGAGTTCAATGGCATACAGTTGGGAACTGAGGTAAACTTCCTGGATATTAAACTTAATAAGTTAAACACTGGGTTACATAGGAAGTTTGAAGTGAGGAATCAGTTCTTATATGGCAATAGTTGTCATCCCTTTCATCTTGTGACAGTACTGCCTTATAATGAGTTCCTTAGAATTCATAAACTCTGTACTAGTGATGATGTTTTTTATCAGGAAATTTTAGAAACTGAAAAGATGTTTATAAATAGGAGATATGATGTAGGTATAGTGCCAGAAGCCAAAAATAAAGTGATGTTACTAAGATGGGCTAAGAATGTGAATTATTTAGACAGATGTAAGAATAATAATACTAGACTCAGAGGTTCTTTAAAAATGAAAATGTTATACATGGAAATGTTATTAATCTGGAGCATGAAATTCCTGAAAATATTTATTTTGTTACAACTTATAATATTATTAGTTGTAAAGTTGTGAATATTATTAAACAATTTTGGCCTATGATGTTTAGGGATAGAGACCTAAGTCTGCTTTTGCCTAAACAGGTTACAGCCTCCTATAAAAGGGCCAGGAATTTAAAGGATATGGTAGGACATAATTATTTTGAGTTACCCAGTGTCAACTTAAATAGAGAAGTGAATTCTATTGTTGGTACGGTTCCTTGTAAAAAATGTTCTATATGTACACGTATTGTTAGTTCCTTCATCAAAATTAGTGGATGTCCTTTTATCGTTTAAAGAAATTTTGACTGTAACACTGTAGGTGTTATTTATGCTCTAAAATGTGGATGCAACAAGTTTTATATTGGAGAAACTAGTAGAAGTTTCAAAGTACGCGTCCAAGAACATGTGAGAGATATTAGAAATGCTAAAGTGGAGAGCCACTTTTTTGAATTTCACAACTCTAATCCTGTAGGAATTTCATGATGTATCTTGGAAAAAGTGGATGTATTGATGGGTGAAAATGTAAGTTTAAAGGATAAACTTCTGAGGAAAGAAACTATGTATATTCTCAAATTTAATACTTTGGAACCTATAGGGTTAAACAAAGAATGCAATTGGAAATATGTAATTTAACTATATAATTTAATTATTTATTTAATTAATTAATTAATTAATTAATTAATTAATTAATTAATTAATTATTTAATCTATTAGCAGTGGGATGGACTGTTATGCTTTTTTTGCATTTAAACCTGTGTTTTAGTAATGTTTTTTACTCTGTGAAGGCTTGGGAGCCAAAGCGCTAAGTGCAATAAATATATTTTCTACCAGCGTTGCTCTGTGATTGTGGCTTTGTCGTTAGTGGTATTTTTTAAGATTAAGACACGCATTGGGTGGGAGTGAAGAGCTACCTAATAGTTGGGTAACTACAGCAGAGGTGGTAAGACAGCTAGAAAGGTGCTTGGTGTGACATCTGGACAGAGGAAGGAGGACAAGGAGACCTGGTGGTGGAATGAGGAAGTACATGAGAGTATACAGAGAAAGAGGTTGGCGAAGAAAAAGAAGTGGGATTGTCAGAGAGATCAAGAAAGTAGACAAGAGTATAAGGAGATGAGGTGTATGGTGAAAAGAGAGGTGGCAAAGGATAAGGTGTATGGAGAGTTGTATGAAAGGTTGGACAGTAAGGAGGGAGAAAAGGAACTGTACCAATTGGCTAGACAGAGGGACTGAGCTGGAAAATATGTGCAGCAGGTAAGGGTGATAAAGGATAATGAGGAAAACATACTCACAAACAAGGAGGGTGTTTTGAGCAGATGGAAGGAGCACTTTGAGGGGTTGATGAATGAAGAGAATGAGAGAGAGAGAGAGAGAGAGAAGGTTGAATGATGTGGGGATAGTGAATCAGGAAGTTCAACAGATTAGCAAAGAGGAAGTAAGAACAGCAATGAAGAGGATGCCAAATGGAAAGGCTGTGGGTCAAGATGACATATGTATGGAAGCATGGATGTGTTTAGGAGAGATGGCACTGGAGTTTTTAACCAGATTGTTTAATGAAATCTTGGAAAGTGAGAGGATGCCTGAGGAGTGGAGAAGTAGTGTTTTGGTACTGATTTTTAAGAATAAGGGTGATATGCAGAGCTGTAGTAACTATAGAGGGATAAAACTGATCAGTCACAGCATGAAGTTATGGGAAGGAGTAGTGGAAGCTAAGTTAAGAAGGGAGGTGGTGATTAGTGATCAGCAGTATTGTTTTAAGCTGGGAAAGAGCACAACAGATGCGATGTTTGCACTGAGAGTGTTGCTGGAGTAGTACAGAGAAGGTCAGAAGGAGTTGCATTGTGTCTTTGTGGACTTAGAGAAAGCATATGACAGGGTGCCTAGAGAGGAGTTGTGGTACTGTATGAAGAAGTCGGGAATGGCAGAAAAATGTATGTAAGTGTGGTACAGGATATGTACGAGGGTAGTGTAACAGTGGTAAGGTCTGTGGTAGGAGTGATGAATGCTTTCAAGGTGGAGGTGGGATTACATCAAGGATCAGCTCTGAGCCCTTTCTTATTTGCAATGGTGATGGACAAGTTGACAGACAAGACCAGTCAGGAGTCCCCGTGGACTTCGATGTTTGAGGATGACATTGTGATCTGTAGTAGCATAGAAAACAGGTTGAGGACACCCTAGAGAGGTGGAGATATACTCTAGAGAGAAGAGGAATGAAGGTCAGTAGGACTAAGACAGAATATATGTGTGTGAATGAGAGGGAGGATAGAGGAATGGTGAGAATGCATGGAGCAGAGTTGGCGATCAACAGTTCAGAGTAAAGGTGAATTTGGTAGAGAAGTGAAGAAGAAAGTACAGGCAGGGTGGAGTGGGTGGAGAAGAGTGTCAGGAGTGATTTGTGAAAGACAGGTACCAGTAAGAGTGAAAGGGAAGGTCTACAAGAGGGTAGTGAGACAAGCTGTTATATGGGTTGGAGACTGTAGCATTGGTGAAAAGGCAGAAGTCAGAGCTGGACGGGGCAGAGTTAAAGATGCTAAGATTTGCATTTGGTGTGACAAGGATGGACAGGATTAGGAATCAGTATATTAGAGGGTCAGCTCAGGTTGGACGGTTTAGAAACAAAGCCAGACAGGTGAAATTGTGTTGGTTTAGACATGTGCTGAGGAGGGATGCTGGATTTTTTGGGCGAAGAATGCTAAGGATGGAGCTGCCAGGTAAGAGGAAAAGAGGAAGGCCTAAGATAAGGTTTATGGATGTGGTGAGAGAGGACATGCAGGTGGTTGATGTGACAGAGCAAGATGCAGAGGAGAGGAAGAAATGGAAACAGATGATCTGCTGTGGCAACCACTAAAGGGAGCAGACAAAAAAAGAAAAAGATCTATGAAGACAATGTGGAACATAACAAAGATGATAAATGGATAGAAGAAGTAAAAGAAAGAATAAGACGTTCAAATGTACAGGATATGCAATGGGATAACGTTAACAGACAGAGAGATTGAAACAAAGTTAAGAAAAGCTCCTAATTAGAAAACCCCAGGCCCGGATGCAATACCTAACCTCTGATTAAAAGTATTAACATCTTTACATGAAGATTTAGCCATTAGTAAGAACTATTTATATGCACACCCTAAACAGCCACCAGCCTGGCTAACAATACTCCTACTTAAGAGTGAACCTGCAAGCCATCATAAAACTATAGACCAATAACTTGCCATCAAAGGGCGGGAGACTTAAACCTTGACACGGTTATAAATAGAACGTGCTGGAGGGACAGATTCATCACCCAGAGACTCCCTATGCTGTGGAACAAAATCCCGGTACATGTGAGGCAGAGTACCTCTCTGGCCTTGTTCAAGAGGAATCTTGACCAATGGATGGGAGATTGCAGATATACCCCAGGGATTACTTCAGTGTCACTGCTTGACAGAGGCACAGAAAAATGATAGGCATAGTTTTTATTGAAACTAAAGGGGTGGCGAAAGCCACATAACTATGGGCTAGGCTTATAAATGCCCTTGGGCAGATAGCCTAGTATGAACCTATGAACCTATGAACCTATGAACCTAAACTATACACTGGAATTGACGCCAATAGAGTTTATAGACATTTGGAAAATAACTCAAGTATAGCAATAGAACAAATAGTTTGTAAAAGAAAGTCATTATGGAACAAGGGATAATTTGATGTTATATAAAGTCATAATGGAGAACTGCAAAAAGGGGTAGAATCTAAGTATGGCATGGATAGACTACAAAAAAGCATTTGATAGCATCCCACATTCATGGATAAAACAGTGCTTAAAAATGTATACTTTTCACTGGTTGATTACATTACAGCGACCATGAAACAGTGCAAACCACTTTACAGTTAAGCCATGAAAAAGGATAAATTATTATTCCAGAGATAAGAATTCAAAAAGGGATATTCCAGGGTGACTGTCTGTCACCGTTGCTCTTTTGTCTTGCCCTTAACCCATTAAGCTGTCTACTTAACAGACTAGGTCATGGCTATAATTTGGCTCCCAGAAAACAACAAAGTATAAAGGTTTCTTGTCTTCTTTTTGTAGATGATTTAAAACTGTATAGTTCGTCAGATGAGGAACTGAAAGCACAACTGCAAGTGGTCAAAACATTTTCAGATGATATAAGAATGTCATTTTGTCTTGATAAATGTGCAAAAGCAACCATTAAAGCAGGAAAACTACACCACCTGGAAAACATCAGTTTGGGACAGGAATGTGATATAAAAGAACTTGAGCAAGAGGGAGTGTATAAATATTTGGGAACTGATGAAGGATCAAAAATAAAACATGAACAAATGTTATTAAAACTTAGTACGGAATATTTCAGAAGACTTAAATTAATACTAAAAACAGCACTGACATCTAGGAATGAAGTCCAAGCTATAAACCAATTTGCTTTTACTGTCCAAACTTAAAGTTGTGGAGTGATTGACTGGCCCCAAAAGGTGTTGGATAGTTTGGACAGGAAAACAAGAAGGATGTTTCATGCTCATCAAATGATTTATAAAAATCAGTGCATACCAAGACTATATATTCCTCATTCTGAAGGAGGTATGGGCCTCCTCGAAATTGATTACATGTATAGATCTGCAATAATGCGACTGTGTACATATCTGCTGCCCTCACAAGACCCAAACATAGTGAAAGTTTTGAAACATGATGAGAATAAGTCTAAGATGACTTCCCTGCTTAGTTTAGCAGAAGGATGTCGGCATCAAGCGGGAATGGAAATCAAACCAGAAGTAGACAAAAATTAGACAGCAAATGAATGTGCCAAAATAACAAAAGAAAGAATGTAAGGTGAAGGATCAGATAAGAAGCCAAGAAAGGTGGAAAATGCATAAATATAGTTGCAAGTATAGAAAACTCTTGGAACAATCTCATATTGATTAGGAACAGATGCAGGAATGATTAAGGAAAGGTGAATTTAAACCAAAAGATGAAAGGTTAATATTGATGGCCCAAGATAGTAGACTACGTACATGTTGGTTTACAAATCCATTGAACATGTGGGAGAAACAGGCAGATGTAGGTTTTGTAAAACAGAATTGATATACTGATGGCTAGTGGCGGCTGTTGACTTCAAATTAAAGGGGGGCTGCAGGAGACAGCTGAATGGGTGGGGCCAATGGGAAGGGGTGTGGCCAACCAGAAAGGGGTGGAGCTATGCTGAAAACCACAACAACTGGAACTTTAATTAAATACTCTGCCCTGGGTGCCAAACCGTCATTACAAGAGTCCAATCAAGACAAAATGAAGTGTAGAAGAAAAAAATATTTCAATGCATTGGCTACATGACAACTTACTTAATATCTAGATGGAAACACAAAGGTTGTGAGGCATGAAAAAATAAATTGCTTTTTGAATACATTACTGGAATGCCAGTCAAAATCAAATATAAAATAAAACAAGCAGCACTCAGCTCAAACCACTTCTCCTTACACTGCAGTTCTAATTATAATTTATATTCAACTTTATAAAATTACCAAGTAACATGTTGAAAGTAGCAATCTCTGTGATACCCCCACTTGTAAAAATGTTTCTTATCCAAAAAAGACCTGCTGCCTGACAACAACTATCTACTTGTTTCATGGGGAACACATGATCAAAGTAAAAAATGAACAGCGAACAAGAAACAAGCTCAAGATAAATTGCTTAAAGGATTATTTATTTATTTATTTGTTTATTATTTTTATTTTACATTTGTTAACCGGGATGGTCCGACTGGATACATGTCCTTTTTCAGCGGAGGCCCGGGGAGAAAAGCTCCAACAGAGTTACATTGATAATTAGGTACAGTAAATGAGCTGAAAGAACTTAACAAAAACATAGGCTATTTACATACAAGTACAAGACTGCCATTACTATTTCTGAGATTACTACAAATGTAACATTAATAACATATTAGCAAGGACGGTAGGCAGTATAATGACATAGAGTTAGACAGGATACATATTTCTTTATCACAGTATACAAAGTACTTATCATCTTAGCTAGTTGTTTATGTTTTAGTTAATGGCACAGAGCTAGTCTGGGTTTGAGCAAGGACATAGCCAGTGTGACTTGAAGTGGAGTTTTAGACTATTTTTGAATTGACTTAGAGAAGTTGCAAGCGTGATGTTATTTGGGAGAGAGTTCCATATTTTACCAGTGGTGTTGGCAAATAGCGCGTCACCACCTAGGTTGAGAGATTTAGTTGTTTGGACAAGGAGTCTGTTTGCTGAGCGAAAGCAGCTTAGATTGCAGTAGGGAGTCATTAAGTTTTTTAGTGCTGGGGTATTCTCAGGTTGTTTAAGGATTTTGAAGGCCTCTATGAGTTGGGACTGGTGAAGAAGGTGTGGGAATTCTATCCATCCAAGCTTTTTCTGGTTAGTACAGTGGTGTGTTCTGTAGGGTAGGCCTGTAACGAACCTGGCAATGTGATTATAGCAGGATGAGAGCTTGGCCAGATCAGATTTGTTAAGGGGAGTGAGGACAGGAGAGGCATATAGTAGGGTAGAGAGAAGGTGTGAACGGGCTGTGGCTGCCCTGGCATTCGGGGTAAGGAAGGCTTTAATTCTATATAGGGTCCCAAGTTTCTTGTTGACTGACTTAATGGCTTGGTTGATATGTATATCAAATCTGAGTTTATTGTCAATGTTTACTCCTAATAGCTTTGTATAGGTGTCTAGGGAGATGATGGTCCCATTATTGGATTTTATAGTGAAGTTTTCAGTCGGAGATCTATTGGTTGGGTAGAAGAGAAGTAACTTGGTTTTGTTTGGATTTAAGATCAGGAAATGGTTGGCAAGCCAGTTTTTGACTTTGGTGAAGCTATGTTGGGTGGTAGTAGATTTGCAAGAGAGGCATTGGAACATATTATAGTCGAGTCATCTGCATATTGAATGCAGGTGGCTTCAGGGATGACTGTTTGGATGTCGTTTATGAAGACTGAAAAGAGGAGAGGTCCTAATATGGAACCTTGAGGAACTCCTATGGTATTTGGTAGTAGGCAGGAGAGCTTGTTTTGCCACATTACTGCTTGTTGTCTCCCAGTGAGGTAAGCTTGAAACCAGTCAAGGGCTGGAGTATCTAGATACAGGGTTTTTAAAGTATATAGAAGTAACTGATGGTTTACCATATCAAAGGCTTTCGATAGGTCCAGGAAGAGAGCGGAGGATATTTTTTTATTATTCTGGTTAAGATTAATGTTTTCAGTAAAAGAGAGGAGGGCAGTGGTTGTACTATGATGGGGTCTGAATCCATGTTGAGAGTCTGTGAGTAGTTTATTTTGGGTTAGATAGAGCATTAGTTGGTTGTGCATGCACTTTTCCATAATTTTGGCAAGTGGTGATAGTATGGCTATAGGTGTATAGTTGGATAGTTCTGTGGATGAACCTCCTTTGTGGAGTGGAATAACATAGGATATTTTCCAAATTGAGGGGATTGCGGCCTCGGTTATGGTTCTGTTAATTAGGATTGAGATAGGGTAGGCTACGACATCTGCAGCAATTTGCAGGTATTCAGCCGGCAGAAGATCAGCTGAAAGGGTGGTTGGCTTCAGTTTTTTCAAAAGGGATCTGATAAAGGATGTGGACACTGGCTGGAAGTTAAAAGAGAGTGGTGAGTCGGGTATAGTTTTTATAGAAGTGTGGGGAGGAGAAAGTTGGTTAGCTAATGACTGGATGGTTTCTGTGAAGAAAGTATTGAATGAATTGGCTATATCTTCTTGGCTCTTGTCAGATAATGTTCCTGGGGTCGGAGTAGTGGATTTGCCTGGTTGGAGAAGTTTATTTATGCCTGCCCAGTACTTTTGAGGGTTATTCTGATGTTTATGTTGCAGATTGTAGAAGTAATTTTTCTTATCTAGTATGATGGCTTTTTTAGTCTAATTTCTAAGTTGTTGGAATTGGATACGATCTAGGGGTAGTTTGGTAGTGCGCCATTTATCCCACGCTTTGTCTCTAGCTGTTATTTTGGTTTTGGTGTCTGTTGTTAGACAGGGTGCTAGTTGAGTTTTAATTCTTATTGAGCATTTAGGGGCATGCGCGTCAAGTATAGTAAGGAATGAATTGTTAAATGATGACACTGCCTCATCAAGGGGAAGGAACTTTAGTTTTGTCCAGTTACATGATTTGGGTTCAAGTTGAAATTTAGTTGGGTCAAAGTTTTTCTTGGATCTGATAGACCTATAAATAGGTAAGCTTGTACAATTAATTTTGTCTTTCATGATGTATGTGAGCAGGTGATCACTAAGATCATTAGGGAGAGTTCCAGACATATAGTTCTGGGGATGACTGTTGGTGAGTATCCAGTCTAGTATACTCTCTTTTTGGTTATTGTTACCTGTACGTGTGGTAGATGATATTATCTGAGAGAATCCACGTAGGTTAACAGGGATGGGGTTGGACTGTGCTGTGCATTGGTTCCAGTCAATATTAACATCGCCCAGGACAATGGTTTCTTGAGGGTAGTTGTTGGCTATCCAATGTAGAATGACCTCTAGTGTTTCTACATTGTTCCCAGGGGGAATATAGGTGACAATTAGGTTAATGCCCTTATGATTATTTAGTAGAATTTTTAGAGCTAGTATTTCAGCGTTAGAGACCTGGGGTGGTTGTATAGGGTTAGTTATGATGTTAAGTGTGCTATTATATAAGACGGCTATTCCACCTCCTCTTTTCTTTACTCTGTCTGCCCTAAGTATATTGTAACCAGGAGGCAGGATCTCATTGTCTTTGGTTGTTGGCCGGAGCTATGTTTCAGATAGACACATTATGTTGGGGAGGTATGTGGCTAGTACAGCATGCAGGCTATGTATCTTATTGTTTAGGCTTCTAATGTTTAAGTGGCATATTAGGAGGGAGTTGACCAGTCAGTGGGAGAGTGGTGGGCTGGTAGGATTTTGAGTTAAGGTTGGGCCTGGATTAGGATGGATGTCCCCATCTTTGGTTATGTTTTTTCTTAGATACGCTAGTAGTCTAATAACTTTGAATAGTAGTTTTAGTTCATATTTGGATTTTGGTGTTGATTGGTGTGGTTTTTAGAAGCAAGTGGTTGGAATTTATAATTTTGGGGTAGTGTAGTAGTGGGCAAGTTCCAGATCAGTGGAGGTAGGGGGGTCTTGGTTTGGCATTTTGGATAAGAGAAACCTATGAATGTGAGATTTTCATAGCTAGTAATAAAGTATGGCAGAATTAAGAGTGGTAAGATAAGAGGAAGGAGTTTATAATTATTTATAGACATGTTATATGTCATCAATGGGTGGGGTCAATGTGCTTCAGAGGAATAGTAGTGGTTAAACAGTAAAGTGGTGGGGGGGGGAATTGGAGAGGAAGTTGTGTAGGTTGGAGAGGAAGTAGGGGTGTGGCCTAGTGGCTATAAATGTAGACACAGTGGGGGCAGGTGGGATAAGGGGGCAGGGAGGGGAGCGAAGCGAGCCCAAGCATATGCATTTCAATACCTAAGGCTTATATGTTATCTAGTTATGTAAATATGCTCTGCATGGCAACAATGAAAAAGCTTTCAATGTTGGTAATTCTTTAACAGTATGCATATTAAAGCTTACTTGCATCTTACAATCTCCGACAAGCTTAACTGATGGTCAATAAAGCATTGCTACTTTAATACAGAGCAACAGGGCACTGCAACAGCATGCATTTTCTGAATAATAAGAAGCATAAATCAACAGTATAAAAATATGACAGAAAACCAGAACATTCTGCAAAATCAAGGACAAATGAAAAGCCACGCTCGTACCTGTGGTCTACCTTGGATGGGGGAATACTCTGCTCACTTACACTGCATAACTGCTCCTTGCCTTGTTTGGACACATCCAGAGCCACTACAATGGGGAGTGGGGTGCAACAAGTAGGTCACTGTTTGAAATGTCTCTGGCTGATGATGATGGCTCTGACACTCATACCTCTCAACCTCAGATCAAGAAATCTGGACAAATCCATACATAGAAGTGGGACACAGGCCCAAAAATAAAGACATTGTTTAAATATTGCTCTTATAAACTTAGAAAGATATTAGAATAGTAGTAGGTTTTGCATTAGTATGAATTTTTGAAGGCATGAAATCTGAAACTCAAATGTCTGCCATTATTTTCTAACTTCAGTCTTTAATGATTTGCTACTAATTTGCCAGAAAACCACAATTTTATGAAAAACAGACCAAAAATGTTATGCAAAAATATAAAATTGCCACACGATACAGCTGGGAACCTATCGAAGAATGGACACCTTTTTAAAATTAGTACTGTTAACTTGAGCAGCTGACAAAATAAGATCATCTACATGCATTTCTGAAATAAAGTAATATATAACTCTGATCATTACAGTTATTTATAATTGTAAACCCTCCACGTTTTCTTCCAAAATTGTCATTTTGCAGAGGAATTATTAGGAGGAGAGCAACATTTTGAGCCAAAATTGGGGACAGTTGAGAGGTTTGGATATTCCTAATTCTATAAAGCGATTTATTTGCACATACCTCTCAACCTCTTAATGCAGGAAATCTGGACAAGGCCAAATATATTGGGGGAACATACAAACAGTACTAAAAATTGCTCTTGTATAAACTTAAGACAGTTGATAGAATAACAGCTCTTGCTTTAGCATGCATTTTTCTGAAGGTTATGACATCTGAAACTCAATGTCTGTCATTATTTAGTGACTTAATTCCTAAATTATTTGGCAGAAAAACACAAATTTTATGAGGAAAAAAACAAAAATAAGAAGCAAAAATCTATTCATTCTGCAAAATTCTGGACAGTTGAGAGGTATAGTTTAGCCAGGGCTGTCTGAGTTTGCTGCCCTCCCCCCCCTCACATAGTCATGGTCGAATGCAGCGTCCCCCCTGCAGCCATTCCTTTGTCCCATTCCTTGGTTATTTCGCCCCATTTGCCATAAACACAGTAATGTGCATACTGCTTTACTTCTGCAATGATATTTTATTTTATATTTTACAGCACAAACCCTAATAGATATCTGCTAAACAAAGCAATGCAGTCTCACAATGAAAACACACTTAACATTAAATCTTCTCTGTCCTTGAAACTCACTTTCATTGAAACAGCATTGAAACCCACATTCAAAGAAAATACATTTTACCAGTGGCAGATAAAGATTAATTTTGGGCTGTTTTCAAATCATAGGCCCCTTGAACGTGAAACATACACATGCTCTTTGATACACCTTCCTGACTGCATTAAATTATATTCCTTGTACAATACAGTACAGTTGAACTGCCCAATTCAGAACATTTCCATCATAAAAGTTTACTCAAACTTCAACAGTCCACCAGTATCAGTAAATATGCACAATCTCTGAAGAAGTAAAAGCCATCTAAATAATTCCACATTAAAGAAATCTGTTAACTAATGAAGAGGTTACTGCTAGCAAACAATGTTATATGTCATTGTTTCATCTACAAATAAAGTGCTGTTGCCCTTGAGGAATAAATTGCTTATGTTGCATTAAAAAAATTATAATGCTAGTAATATCGCAATAGGGAATGGATGGCAAACTGATAACAGGTTCATAGTTACTAGGTATCTTCACCAAAGAGGACTGCAGCATCCATCTCCTTTAAAACAGAGTACAGTATCAGCAATGGATCTACCTACTGTGGGAGTAGAACCCACAGCCTTCTGCATCAAAAGCAAGTACATTACCTGTTGTGCTATTTACAATGTAAGCAGACTCAGCATAAGCAGCACTAAACTTTTGTTCCCCTGCAGCTCTCGGCTTTTGTAAAATCTCTAGACACTCAGCTGTATCTCTGAACTTTGCAGCACAAGAAATCTGGACAAAGCCAAAATTTATTTGGGGGGGGGGGACAAAAGCCCAAAAACCAGGGACACATTTTAAACATTGTTTGTATAATGTTGGAAAGTTGCTAGAATAAAATTCTGTGTTACCACCATACATTTCACTGCCAAGTATTGAACCCAGGTCCCTGTGCAAAACAGCCAGAGCAACATACCACTATGCCAAATCATCTATTTTTATGAAAGAAAGGAAGACTGAAACTTAAATGGCTACCATTTAGTGAATTCAGTTCTCACCATAGCTGTCAACATCTTAGCACAAAACACCTGAACAAAGCCAATAATGGGGGAATACAGCCCCCAAACATATTCGGTGAGTTCAGTTATCACCATAGCTCTCAACCTTGGCACAAAAAGCCTGGACGAAGCCAATAATGGGGGAATACAGTCCAAAAAACAGGGACAAATATCCACTGAGGACACCAGAGCAAACCCACTCAAACACAGGGAGGGCATGCAGACTCCACACAGAAGGCACCCCAGCCAAGAATCAAACCAGACAACCCATAGCTGTCAGGCAACACTGCTACCACTGCACCATTGTCTGTTTTAAGTAACAAAAATACAGAAACCACAGATTTTATGAGGAACAGAACAAATATGAGGCAAAAATCTGCAAATGTTTTAAAAATGGTGGTGGTAGGGAATTCAGGCTCTTGTCACTTGGGCCCATGGTACAGGGTTCAAGCCTTATTCTCTACCCACCACCATGAAGCAACTGGGGCATTTCATACACACACACACACACACACACACACACACACACACACACACACACACACACACACTACCTGTCTCCAGAATGGCCATGCATGTGATCCTGCACTCTGCAACACACTAAATGTGATCCTGTTACCCGAATTGGTCCTCCATACTGGCCTGTGTGAATGTGATCCTGCCCTGTCCTCCTGTTTCCCTGATCGGTCCTCCATATAGTGATCCTGTACTCTGCAGCTGTTTTCCCCAATTGGTCCTCCATACTGGCCCATATGATGCGATTCTGTCCTGTCCTCCATACTAGCCCATGCATGCTGTGGTCTCGGTCTCCCGTGAGATGTGAGGAGGCTGGAGCCTCCTGCTATTGGTCCAGCCTGCAGGCGATGCAGTCCGGTGACCTTCTGGTTTGTGCAGTCGTCACTGCACAGATCTCTGGGTTGGAAGGGTGGAGTTTACTCCCTTCCCTATCCGGACTGCCTAACTGAGCAGTCTGGAGCTCAGGAATGCCTGAGCATGCGTGCTTGGAGTTCTGGTCTGCCTAATACAGCAGCCAGGAACTAAGCACGCATTCCCAGAGTCCGAGATATTTTTTTATTTTTATATGTTCTTCGGTGGACGGTGGGGGGGGGGGACTGGGAACTTTATTTTATACACAGGTGGGGGACCCATTTTACAGGTGGGAGGGCTGCAATCCCGCAGTTCTATAGCACGAGCCATTCATGCTGATGGCAGAAAGGCTGTATACTGAAAGGCATAATAATGTGGCAAGACTGTTGCAATGGGGATTGTGCAAACATTATAATATGGTAGTAGCTGAAAAGCACTGGAAACATGAGCCACAAAGCATCATAGCAAATGATGAACTTTATATCACATGGGATCATCCATTACCAACAGCTGAAAAAATAGATGCAAGAAAACCAGATATAGCAGTCCATGAAAAGAAGAAAAAAGTAGCATTGATTATTGATATTGCTACACAGTGACTAAAGTGTCTTACGTACAGAGAGAACAAAGTCATAAAAATATCAGGATTTGCAGGCAAAAACAAGGGCAGTGAGGAAGAAGATACCCAGGCAGTTCCAGTTGTAGTAGAAGCAATATGGGTCTTATAAAAAAATGTACAATCGTACTTAGATATGTTACCGATACATGTAACTCCATATGAATTACAGAAGGAGTCATTACTGGGCATTGCATTACATTGCAGGTACTGTGAACAGCACTTCTGACTGACATCAAAGACTGAAACAATACTAATTTCATGAACTTTAATCATACTTTGACTTAGGAATGGGGTCTATTCCTGTCATAGTATTAAAAATCCAAAAGATTTGGAGAAATTAAAAAAAGAGAGAAACCTGAGAAAATTGCCTATCTGCTAGCCAACAGTTTTGCCGTCATCCACATTCTCAAAGAAGTCCACCAGGTGTGATAAGCAAAATTTACCACTGATGAAGCAAAATGGTTCGGATCAAGAGTTTGAAGGTCACCTATGTCCTTGTGGATAAGGTCCATGATGATTCTTTCCATGGCCTTGCAGATAAGGCTGATTAGACTTATGGGTCAATAGCTCCAAGGGCCATTAGCCTACTAACCTCCTGTGAACCTATGAACCTAAAGACAGGCTAGGGGATGATGAAATTGATTTTGAAGATAAGGATACCTTGAGAGCTGTATGGTGAGTCAGTTCAATGTCGTGACCTACTTGATGCAGGTGACCCTGCAGACATTGATCTGGCAGCACCGTAGAACCATGACTTGGAACTTGAATGAGAGGTTATGCTATGTGTAGAGGAACACTGATGTGGCTTGCATGAAATTTGTTGTGCTTCTTCCCCAACTAACTACAATATTTACAACATTTTCTTGAGAAGCGCTTGTAGTCTTATGTGATCTGTTCCCACATGTCCAGGCAGTACTCCGTCCTCTTCCCCTTCCAAGACTGACTCTTAACTGTGCCATTTTCATGTAGTGTTGGAAATCCTCAAGTATGTCCTGGAAGACTCTGTCCACTTCCAGCTGACTCTCTGTGGCAGTGTTCTGAGCCCTAACAATGTCATGAGACATTGGCTATTGGGCAGTCAGTGCTTTACATGTTTCCTAGAATAGTTGTAACAACTTACTGCATCTGGCTCCCTTTGTAAAGGTGTCATTGAGGACACTGTTACCTCTGAATGTCTGTCATCATGATGAAAGTGTTTGAGTTTGTGGAAAATGGTGTAGCAGTGCATGGGTTTTCTCCCTGTACATGTGTGAGTGTAATGTCAGCATGTGGCTTGTCTCTTCCTGCAGAGTTACTAGCATGTTGTGGAGTGTGAGATCCTGCCATTGCACTTGCCTCATACTGCTTTGTAAACATAACTATATTATCATCATCATCATCATCATCATCTCAAAAGCCATTCTGCTGCTGATATCATCCAACATTTATTGGAAAGTACAACTGTTTGTTTTTGTTCATGACCCTGTAAGAAATTATTTGAAAAAATTACTAATAAAGAAATACCATACACTATCATATGCTTATAGGTTCATAGGTTGGTACTAGGCTATCGGCCCTAGGGCCTATACAAGCCTAGACATAACAATTCCCTGGATATTTCTTCCCACAATATTTACTTCTCTGGAACCCTGTCTAGCAGGGTGACTGACATGATCTCCGGGGTGAATTTCCTATCTCCCATCCAATCATCAAGGTTCCTTTTGAAGAGGGCCAAGGAGGTGCTCTGCTTGACATGTATGGGCAGTCTATTCCAGAGTATGGGGAGTCTCTGGGTCAGAAACCTATCCCTCCAGCATGTTTTGTTCATTGTGATGACAAGGTTTAGATCCCTGGAGCGTGTGGCTCTGAGGGATTGGGATTTCTTTAAGTGGAGCATGTCCAACAGCATTTACCATGCACACTGCCTTCACTGTCATTCTTTGTAGATGTGGAAGTTTCACCCATTAATAGTAATTGTCATGTGTTTAATGTAACCACTGCATGTCAGCATTCAATTCTGTATATAAATATGTGTTACTGCTTTTAAACCAACCTTTCAGAGCAAATGAGTGTTGCTCCTACAGGCATTGGCAGCAGCCAGTGTCCACACCACCTCTGATTAGTCCAGTGCCATCATCTTCTGTGTCATGGTCATCCCCATGGATGGAGAGGAAGTGTTCCTCATCTGGTATGGGTAATTGCATTCTGCCTCATCTTGATTCTATCATGTTCTACCATATAATTTGCTCACTTCTTGCAGTGTGTTAGTGTGCAATTTCTGCCACCTACTGCATTAATGTCCTCAACAGCTTGATTCCAGGTTTTGTCCTCTAGGCTTATTTGGCCCATCTTTTACCATACAGACCTTTACTATATGTCCTAAGGGCTGCCAAGAGTATGCAGTTTTCCTCATGACTGAAGCTGTTCTCCCTCTGCCTTGATCCTTTGTTTTATATCATTACTGCACATGAAAAAAATATATCACAGACATACACAAAAAACATGTGCTGTAATTATTAGTCAAACAACACAACAGTGAAAGTGTATCTAGCATTCTACAATGAAAAAAGTTAGGTAACACAAACCACATAGTTATATATACATGCAAAATCTCAATCCAGCCATGTATAGTTGTGCTATTCGAATGTCTGCAGTATCACAAATGCTTTCAAACTCACTTTATTAACAGATTCATTCTTCTCCTAACCCTGCCACTATCTCAAATTCATAATACTGTCATTTTTCATTCTTCAGTAATACTTAGAAATCTCCAAATGAAGACACATGATGTTCAGCCAACAACACATACACTTCAGTACTTCACAATTAAAACATGACATTTGAACCAAATGTATGCATAATCACTAAATGACACCAATGTGAATGATTTTCTTAGTGATCATTAATCATTTCCACTGCTGATGTAATGATTTTCCATTTACAAATAACAGTTTACGCTATAAAACCCATATTTGCGCGGTTTTGCACGCCGGGTTAGCTAGGGTATAACTATTCACGGCTCCACAAAGTCTTCCCTTCAATTTTTCCCTTGGAACTAGACAAACTTTCAACTTAAGCACTCAAATCATTAACTTCTCATCCCAGCACTTGCCCAAAACTCATAGCAAGCACTAATAAACCTTAGCACTAGACCCCCCCCTATACTGTAGAGAAGGACAAGGCTCTCTATTCAACCTTACCAGCCAATCAGTAAAACAGTTCACTGTACCTATTCAGGCACGTCCAAAGGGCAGTTTCAGGTGTACTCTCCAGTCCAACTGGTGAATCTGGGCATTTTGAGGCAATGTTACAATTGCCTCATGTACACAGACAACCCTCTCCTCCTTCCACCAAACACTAATACATGCGAGAGATGCAATTATATAGCCAAACTGGAGGCTAAGCTCTCTCAACCCAAGACTGGACCAGGCAGTCAAGAGGAGATGGGAATTACTTGCATCACACCACCAGTCTCACATAGACCCATGAAACCATCACTGGCAAAAAAACACACATAAATACACAAAAACATACTCGGAAGCTCTAAATAAAAACCTGCAAAAGCAATAGAGACCTCCAAAGCAGACATCCAAGCAACCTCCACCCCCAACACAAACCATGAAACACATACTTCACAAAACCAGTGTGCCACACAATCACAGCCCTTAAGGCAAAATAACATACCCAACACACTAGTAATAGGTGACTCTATAGTCAGGCACACTGATGTCCCACTCACTAGGCTGAACAAGGAGAAGGTTACTGTTAGCTGCCTATCGGATGCCAGGATCTGCCACATAACACAAGCACTCAGTTCACTCCAGAACAAATACAAATATGACTCTGTCATTGTCCATGTTGGTATGAATGACCTGAGCTGTACCTCCCTGGACTACATGAAAAGAGACATGGAGGAGCTCTCTGATCATGTAGCCCAGGCCGGTATGACCCTGACCCTGAGTAGCATCCTGCCCTCACCAAGAATGATACCATGGTATAGAGAAAAAATTATCAATTTCAACTATTAGCTAAGCTTCTGGTGTCATTCAAAGGGGATCCAGTGTCTGTCAGCCTGGGATGACATGCTCGACAAGCTACGCTGCTTTGCTACAGATGGCTTGCACCTGTCACCCTTAGGCTTTCGAATACTGGCCAAGGCTCTTGCCACCCGCATAGTGCCTTTTTTAGGCAAGGCTCAAAAGACAAACCCACCGCCGTAAATAGCACAAGTAAAAAAAAACTGAGGGTAATGCTGCTCAGTGCCAGAAGTCAAAACCTCAAAATGCACGCACTTAATACACTCCTCAGTATGGAGAAAATCGATATATGTGCAGTAATAGAAACCTGGTTTAAGGCTCCAGAGAGCACCCCAGCACTACCAGGCTACAACTCATACCATACATTTCGGCCACAAAACCCGGACCAAAATACAAAAGGTGGGGGAGTATCCATATTCATCAAGGATACCCACACCTCCAGGTTAGTGGCACAGCACGATGCTTCAGAGATCATCCATGTGCAAGTAACAATGGGAAAAACTGCTGTTTAAATTATAGCTAACTACAGATCACCCACCATGTCCCAAGACCCCCACTCTGCATTCCTGGAAACACTGGGAAACATAAAGGTCTTACCAAACACCCTGATATTGGGTGATTTCAATTACCCAAACATTAACTGGGAGAACTACTCAAGTACGAACTCCCTTGCCCAACATTTCATAGAATTTATAAACTTAAATGCCCTGGATCAACTGGTCAACACCCCCACCAGAGGGGACAACATATTGGACCTGGTCATCACCAACATGGGCGACCGGTTTTCCACACCAGAGGTCAACCCCTCACTGGTTAGATCTGACCATAAACTAATCACTCTGGATATCCACATTCCGCCACCACCCCCGGTCAAAGAAACCACCATGAAAAACTTTTCAAACACAAACTTCACGTTACTTAAGATCGAGGTGGGAAGTTTCAAAGCCCCCATGCTAAAGGATAACGCTGTCCAAGCCGCAAAATCCTTTATTAATGCACTCTATGGGCACCTACAAGAATGCATGGATCATGCTATCCCAAAAAAAACCAAGACTCACTCCTCCAGGAAAAGGAAACCAGACTGGTGGACCCCTGCCATAAACAAGCTATACAATGGAAGGTGGAAACTAGTACAGAAAAGAGTAAAATCCCAAGAAGGGAAGACATCCCTGATCAGTATCAGCAAGAAACTACGGTCCCTCATAAAATCATCCAAGGCTAGCTTTGAAAGAAAAATTGCCATGGACTCCAAAGAAAACCACAAGGCATTCTTTAGCTATGTCAAGAATCTAAGTGGCAATTCTCAGATCTGCTCGGAGTCAGTGCAGAATGGCACAAAATACACTGAACCGACTGATATAGCCAACATCCTGGCAGACAGGTTCAGTGCAAACTTCACCCCCCTCTCACCCCCAAAAGGGCCCATAACTATACCAGAAGAATGTAGTGCGCCTGAAATCACAGACACTCAGGTTAAAACAGCCCTCTCCAAAGCCAAAAACACAGCATTAATGGGACCGGACGGTGTCCCAGGCTGCATCCTACACGAACTCAAAGATGAACTAACCCCACACCTAAACACACTGTTTAAACTCAGCCTCTCCACAGGCTACATGCCCACAGAGTGATGCACAGCAACAGTTATTCCACTCCACAAAGGTGGAGCCACAACGGACCCTGGGAACTATCACCCTATAAGCCTGACTAGCTTGGTCTGCAAAGCTATGAAGTGCATTATCATGGATCTCATTAACAGAGACATTGGAAACCTCCAAACACTGGACCCTACCCAGTTCGGCTTTGTTAAGGGCATATCATGCCTCCTAAACCTGGTGGACTTCTTTGAGACAGTTACCAAGGCTAGAGATGAGGGAAATTTGGTCCACACAGCCTACCTAGACCTCGCAAAGGCCTTCAACACCATTCCCCACAGGTATTATAGACAAGCTCACCAGCCTGAACATAAACCCCTACGTCATGAGGTGGGTTGCCAGCTGGCTCATGGACAGAACCAACATGGTAAGAGTTGCAGGAGCTGGTCTGATTCTAAACTGGTTACAAGTGGTGTCCCCCAGGGCTCAGTCCTAGGACCCCTGCTGTTCAGCATATTCTTCTCAGAGGTACAGACAAGCACAGGAGGACTATGGCTGACCAATTTCACAGACTGCAAACTAGGGGCTATAATTGACTCTCCAGCTGATACAGACATCCTCCAAAAGGATCTCACTGAGACAGATACCTGGTGTCAAAACCATGGCCTCAAGCTAAATGCCAAAAAGTGCATAGTCATCCCCTTTGGAAAAAACAAAGTACCCACAAACTACCACATAGGTGGTAGCCCCCTAAATACAGAAGACGTAATAAGGGATCTAGGGACCCAAGTAGATAGTAACCTCTCCTTTGATAATCACATTACCAAAGTGGTTAGAAAATCCTTCTATGTGGCCCACCTAATCACAAAGGGGTTTGCATCCAGATCGAAAGAGGTCATTTGGCCCCTCTACGCATCACTCATCAGACCCATAATAGAGTACAATGCCCATTTGGGATGTACCTTACAAGACACCTGCAACAACTGGAAAGACCACAGAAGTTCCTCACCAAGAGGATTGCTGGCCTCAAACATATGCCCTATGCAGCTCGACTGAAGAAACTCCAGCTGTACTCGGTTGTATACTGCCTACTCAGAGGTGATCTCTGCCTGACATACAAGGCCATGTCCAACACAGAATTGATGGACATGTTTCACCTAAAGAAAACCATATCCCCTCGAGCCACATGCTCCAGGGATCTAAACCTCACCACAACAATAAATAGGACGTGCTGGAGGGATAGATTCCTGTCCCAGAGACTTCCCATGCTCTGGAACCAGATTCCAAGCTACATTAGGCAGAGTTCTTCATTAACCCTCTTCAAGAGAAACCTTGACGAGTGGATGGGAAACAGAAAGTTTACCCCAGGGATCACTTCAATGGCTCTGCTGGACAGAGGCACAGGGAACTAATCTAAGGGGGTGGCAAAAGCCAACACATTCTGGCTAGGCTTATAAATGCCTTTGGGCAGATAGCCTAGTACCTACTTATGAACCTAATTGCAATATGTCCATCATATCAGAAAAATAAACATTTCTTATAGGTTCATCATTTCATAGGTAAATCCAGGCGAGCTACCCCTGTAAGCCATTTAACACTAAACAGCAAACAAATGACTATGCCTGATATTAAAAAGCTGGTAGGTGATAAACCTTTTTTTGCATATCGGAACTGCCCAAGTTTGAAACATGTTATAAAGATCTAAAGAGCCATTCTGTACAACAAAAAAGTAATAAAAAAGAAACCTTCCCTTGTTAAACTTGTACATGTTGCAAGGACTTAGAGAGTGATTATATCTTTAGGCACCCTACTACTGGAAAGGAATTTATGTTCAATGGGTATATCCACTTGTAACACTAAGAATATTATATATTTGGCTCGGTGTATAAAATGTTCTTTCTATATAGGTAAGAGTAATAGGAAACTTAAAGACAGGATTATCAAGCATAAGTCTGAAATACGGAGGAAAGTGGATACAAATGCCCTACTTAGACATATTAGGAAGGTAGGTGAAGAGCACAACTTTCTTTTTAGGGCTGTTGACACTATAGCCAAAAAGAAAAGAGGAGGGACTTGAATAATGCTGTTGATATATGTGAATATGAGTGGATTATCCATTTAAATGCTGACTCAAGGCCAGGCTTAAATTCAGTTATAAGCATTAAACCTGTATTAAAGAGAAAGCAAAGTATTCTGTAATGTTTTTACTATGTGTTTATGTATTTTTATACAGATTTTTTATATACAGAAGTTTCATACAGCTTTATATGGAGTCACTTTAAATTTTAATTAATTTATTGGATGTTCTTTCTGATTGGGCTGTTATATTTTTTTGAAATGTAGAAAAACGCTGTTGGTTTTAACATTGTTATCCACACTGAAGGAGGGATTTTTCCCAAAAGCCTTGTGGATTAATATACTTGTTTTTACCGACCCTGCGTGTCCGTTATTTGGAATTCCTTTGTTTGCTGTTTGGACTATTTTTGCATTCCAACGGTTTACCTCAGTATTGGTCTGTTTTTGTTTTTTGTTGGCCATTAAAGACTAGCCAATTTTCCTTTCTGTGCTTGAAATAACCAAACCCATTTAGTTATAGACTGGCCTTACCCATCCCGTGGACAATAATTATATGGACAATAATTATATATTATCCGTAATTAGAATAACTGGGATCATACCATAAATACTTTGAGGGAACCCATGCATGGGATAAAGCGTTTAGGAGCTGCATCTGTCAATTAGAGGTATAGGGAGCAGTCCTGGGGTAAATTTTCTGTTTCCTATCTATAGATTTAAGTTGTACATGAAAATGCACAGGGATGAACTTTGTTTTATATGGATGGGGAGTCTGCTCCACAGCAGCAATATCCACTATTAGATATACCTGTTCCTTCAAAACATTTTGTTGATGGTGCAAAAGAGGTTTAAATCCCTAGACTGAGTATTTCTGATGCCATTTGACTTGCTGATTTGCAGTAAATCCATTAGTAATGGGTCAGCGGATGCCTTGTATGCCAGACACAGGTCACCTCTTAGCAGTCTGTAGGATACTAAGTACAGTGACAGGGCTTTGAGTCAGTCCATGTAGTGCATGTTGTTTAGGCCTTGCATTCCTTTTGTAATGTATCTCTGTCAGTGTTCCAGTTGCTGCATGTAGTTTGAACAGATACATGCCAAAGGGGCATTATATTCGAAAACTGGCTTAATCAGAGCCGAGTTGAGGGGGACAATGACATCCCTAGAGCTAGACACAATCCCTTTGTTTATGAACTGCGCAATATAGAAGGATATTTTTACTACAATAGACACATTTTGGTCAAAAGTTAAGTCACTGTCCACATAAATTTCCAAATCCAGAACAACTAGGTCAACTCTTAGTGGGGTATTGTCAGTGTGGTAGTTTCCTGAGGTAGCCAACATCCCAAAGGATACGATAATGCATTTTTATTTTCGGTCCATGATTTTGGCATGAGTTATTTATTTGAGAGAAGCCTTCCAGCAAGATGGTTAAGTCATTTTGGGATTCAATGAGTGTTCCTAGCTTGCAGTCATATGCAAACTTAGTCAGATAGAGCCTTTGGTATTGGCTTTTACTTCAGAAAAGTAGATGCCAAACAAGAGAGGTCCCAGCACAGAACCATGGAAAACTGCACTGGTGACTGGTTTCTTTGTGGAGATAACTTCCCCTATTTTTTATTATCTGCATCCTATCTGTGAACAATCCAGTGGGTGACACAGGGGTTTGTTCCCAGTTTAGTTAGCTTTTCTACCAAACCTGAGTGTGGAATTGTGTCAAAAGCTTTGGCCAGATCAAGGTATGTGGTGTGTGCTGTTTTGCTTTCACCCATTGTTTTGATTACACTTTCAGAGAAAATCCACCAGATTGAATAAGTATGACCTGTCCTCAATGAATCCCAACTGAGATGGAGGTTCCCTGTGTCCTGATTGATTACTTCCATGATAAGTCTTTCCATGGCTTTGTATATGATGCTGGTAAGACATATGGGTCTGTAATTACCTGGGCTTGTGTAAAGTCCTCCCTCATGCAGGGGCATGACCGTGGCTGTTCATCATTCAAGTGGTACAAAATCTGTATGGAGGCTGAAATTGAACAGTGCTGGTAGAGGTGTGGCTAAATTGTACTTTATGCTATTTAAGATGCATCCAGGAATATTGTCAGAGCCCATCAGTGCAGTGTTCTTAACTTTTGATAGCACTTTTAGGACCTGGCCTTGTGTGATAGCTAGAGGTGAACCAGTTTCAGGTATATCTTGAGAGACAGATGGGAGAGAGGCATAAAGTTAGAGCTTAATTTATCTGCCAGTAGGTTCACTGTATCTTCAGCCTCAGTGTAGTTAACATTGTTCGCGATTAGCTCAGAGCATTCCTGTGTTGTGCTTTTGAACTTATGAACATAATTAAAAAATGCCTTGTGATTATCTTTCACTTGGGTAGCTATTTTAGCCTCAGACTTGGCTTTGGTGGATTTTATTAAGCTCCTGGGTTGTTTGGTTATTTCAGTGACAAGGGCTCTAACATTCTGAGAACTACGTTTCTTACTTTTCTGGCAATTATTTTCCTTCTATTATAAGACTTGTTGATATTATGGTTCCACCATATGGGTTTGTTTCTGGGGTTTGCCCTGCACTTTTTCCTATGGGATACAGCTGTAAAAATGCAGCTGTTTGCATGTTACTATATTAGTGCAACGGTGTACATTTCTGCATATTCAATGGAGTTAACTGGGTTTGGTGGGGATTTGAAGCTTGCCAATGCATCACTTAGGAGTAGCTAGCTAGTTTGTCTTAAAGAAATTTCTGAAGATAGCTTGGGTAGAAGGGATCTCTGGTTTCACTTTTTTTTTCAAAGGAAACTGCTTTATGGTCAGACTTAACAAGTGACAAAGATATGCAAGGGATGGTGCACAATACCACCATAAACGTAAGGACAAGGTTCATAGATTCATAGGTTCATAGGTAGATACTAGGCTATCTGCCCTAGGGCATTTATAAGCCTAGCCAGAGTGTATTTGGCTTCCGCCTCCCTATTAGATTAGCCTACTGTGCCTCTGTAAAGTAGGTCACAGAAGGTATCCTTTTAAGATTAGTTTACTGTGCCTCTGTCTAGCAGGGACACAGGAGAGATCCCAGGGGTGTATTTGTGATTTCCTATCCACGCATTAAGATTTTGCTTGAAGAGGGTCAGCGAGGGGCTATGTCTAACATGAATTGGGATTATATTCCAGAGTGAGGGTAGCCTCTGGGAAATGAATCTGTCCCTCCAGCATATCCTATTTATTTTTGTGCTGAGGTTTAGGTCCCTGGAGCGTGTAGCTCTAAGGGACTTGGATTTGTTGAGGTGGAGCATGTCCATTAATTCTGGGTTTGACATGGCTTTGTACGTCAGGCATAGATCGCCTCTGAGTAGGCGGTAAGCAACTGAGTAGAGCTGGAGTTTCTTTAGTCGAGCTTCATAGGACATCTGTTTGTAGCCCATGATCCTCTTGGTGAGGTACTTTTGGGGTCTCTCCAGTTGCTGCAGGTGTCGGGTAAGGTACATCCCAAAAGGGGCATTGTATTCAATTATGGGCCTGATGAGTGACGAGTAGAGGGGCACAATGACCTCTCTTGATCTAGATGTGAACCCTTTCGTGATAAGGTGGGCTATATAGAAGGTCTTTCTAACCACTTTGGCAATGTGATTATCAAAGGAGAGATTACTATCTACGTTGGTCCCCAAATCTCTAATTACTTCTTCTGTACTTAATGGATTTCCACCTATGTGGAAATTTTTGGGCACCTTGTTTTTCCCAAAGGGGATGACTATGCACTTTTTAGCATTTAGCTTGAGGCCGTGGCTCTGGCACCAAGCATCCATCTCTGTGAGACCCTTTTGGAGGATGCTTGTGTCAGCTGGAGATTCGATTATGGCCCCCAGTTTGCAGTCATCTGCGAACTTTGTCAGCCATAATCCCCCTGTGTTAGCCTGAACCTCATAGAAGTATATACCGAACAAGAGAGGTCCCAGAACTGAGCCCTGTGGGACACCACTTGTAACTGGTTTGGATTCGGACATGGCACCTGCGATTCTGACCATGTGGGTTCTATCTCTGAGCCAGTTTGCAACCCATCTTGTGATATAGGGGTTGATATTTAAGCTGGTAAGCTTATTTATGATGCCCAAGTGGGGTATTGTGTCGAAGGCTTTTGCGAGGTCCAGGTAGGCTGTGTGGACTACCTTGCCCTCATCTATGGCTTTGGTAACTGTTTCAAAGAAATCAACTAGGTTTAAGAGGCAAGATCTGCCCTTAACAAGGCCGAATTGGGTAGGGTCCAGTGTCTGGAGGCTCCCAATGTCTTTGTTTATGAGTTCCATGATAATACGCTCCATAGCTTTACAGACCAGACTAGTCAGGCTTATGGGGCAATAGTTTTCGGGGTCCATTGTGGCACCACCTTTGTGGAGTGGGACCACTGTAGCTGTACGCCATTCTTTGGGTACATATCCTGTAGTAAGGCTAAGTTTGAACAGTGACTTAATGTGAGGGTTCAGTTCTTCTTGGAGCTCATGTAAGACACAGCCTGGGACACCGTCCAGTCCCATAGATGCTGTGTTTTTTGCTTTGGAGAGGGCAGCTTTCACCTGTGCATCTGTGATGTCAGGGAGGTTACATTCAGTTGGGATAGGCATTTGCTCCTTTGGGGGGGAAGGGGGGAGAAGTCTGCGCTGAATCTGTCTGCCAGGATGTTGGCTATGTCTGTAGGTTCGGTATATTTTGTACCATTATGCAACAATTCAGAGCATATCTGGGAGTTTCCGCCCATGTTCCTGACATAACTAAAGAAGGCCTTGTGATTATCTTTAGTGTCTAGGGCAATTTTTCTTTCGAAACTGGCCTTTGATGATTTTATGAGGGATCAAAGTTTCATGCTAATACTGATCAGAGATGCCTTCCCTTTTTGGGATTTTGCTCTGTCATGTAGTAGCTTCCTCCTTCTGTTGTATAGCTTATTTATGGCCGGGGTCCACCAGACCGGTCTCCTGTTTTTGGAGGAGTGAGTCTTGGTTTTATTTGGGATAGCACGATCCATGCATTCCTGCAGGTGCTCATAGAATACATTTGTAAAGGATTCTGCGGAGTGGGCTGTATTATCCTCTGGCCCAGGGGCTTTGAAGGATTCCACCTCAGTCTTGAGAAGTGCAAAGTTGGCTTTTAAGAAATTCTTTACAGTGATTTCTTTGGCTGGGGGTGGGGACGGGATATGGATGTCCAGGGAAATTTGGTTATGGTCTGATCTTACCAATGAGGGGTTTACCTCTGGTGTGGAACATAGAGTCCCCATGTTGGTGATGACCAGGTCCAATATGTTGTTCCCTCTTGTGGGAGTGGTGACCAGTTGTTCCATTGCGTTAGAGTTTATAAATTCAAGGAACCGTTGGGCGAGGGTGTTTGGGCTTGAGTAGTTTTCCCAGTCAATGTTTGGGTAGTTGAAGTCACCCAATAACGTAGTGTTTGGAGAGACCTTCATATTCTCCAGTGTTCTCAGGAATGCCAAGTGGGGTTCCTGTAATAGGGAGGGTGTTCTGTAGCAGGCTACAAACTGTAAGGCAGTTTTGCCCGCTGTTAGTTGCACATGGATGGTTTCCGATGCTTCGTGCAGTGTCACTAACCTGGAGGTGTAGGTATCTTTGATGAATATAGATACTCCCCCTCCTTTTGTGCTTCGGTCCAAGTTTTGGGGCCAAAACGCATGGTATGAGTTATAACCTGGTAGTGCTGGGGTGCTCTCAGGAGCCTTGAACCAGGTTTCTGTTACTGCACAGACATCGATTTTCTCCATACTGAGGAGAGCCTCGAGTGCATGCATCTTGAGGTTTAGACTTCTGGCATTGAGTAGCATTACCTTTAGTTTTTTTATCCTTGGGTTGTCTATGGAGGTGGGTTTGTCCTTTGAGCCTTGCCTAAAAAGGCACTATGGGGGTGGCAAGAGCCTTGGCCAGTATACAAAAGCTTAAGGGTGACAGGTGCAAGCCGTCCCTAGCGAAGCAACGTGGCTTGTTGAGCATGTCATCCCAGGCTGACAGACACTGGATCCCCTTTGAATGACACCAGTACTTTAGCCAATTGTTGAAACTGATCATTTTGTCTTTATACTGTGGCATCATTCTTGGTGAGGGCAAGATGCTACTCAAGGTCAGGGTCATACCAGCCTGGGCTACATGGTCAGAGAGCTCCTCTATGTCTCTTTTCATGTAGTCCAGGGAGGTACATCTCAGGTCATTCACACCAGCATGGACAATGACGGAGTCATACTTTTACTTGCTTTGGAGTGGCCTGAGTGCTTGCGTTATGTGGTGGATCCTGGCACCCGACAGGCAGCTTACAGTGACCTTCTCCTTGTTCAGTCTGGTGAGTGGGACGTCAGTGTGCCGGACAATAGAGTGCCCTATAACAAGTGTATTTGGCGTGTTGTTTGGCCTTAAGGGCTGTGACTGTGAGGCACACTGATTTTGTGAGATATGTGATTTGTGGGTATTGTTGAGGGATGGCTGTTGCTTGGATATCTGCTTAGGAGGTCTTTGCTGTTTAGGCAGATTTTTATTTAGAGCCTCCAAGTATGTTTTTGTGTGTTTATGTGTTGGGTATGCAGATGCAATAGGTCTGTGTGAGACTGGATTTGTGGTGTAGGTGGTTACCTTTTCCTCCTGACTGACTGTGCCAGTCTTGGATTGAGAGAGCTCTGCCTCCAGTTTGGCTGTGTAACTGCATCTCTCATATGTATTAGAGTTTGTTGGAAGGAGGAGAGGGTTGTCTGTGTACATAAGGCAGTTGTAACATTGCCTCAAAATTCCCAGATTCACCAAGTGGACTGGAGAGTAACCTTGAAACTGACCCTTGGACATACCAGATTAGTATAGGGAACTGTTTTTTTACTGATCAGATTAGGGAAGGGAACTGATTTTTCACTTGATAAGGAAGGACCAATCGGGAGCCTAATACTTATGAGAAGTCAAGGAGGGTGTAGTGCTTTAGTTAGTTAGTGTTTCCTTATAAGTGCTGAGCAAGTGCAGAGCTTTAGAAAGAGAATAGAGTGATTACTTTGAGAGTTTGAACAGTTCTAAGGGAAAAAGTGAAGAGCAGACTTTGTGGAGCCTGGAATAGTTTAAACCTGTTTAGGCAGTGCTGCCCGACGCTGCTCAGTGCGCAAAACCGCGCAAAAAGAGAGTTGTAGGATTTTAAGAGAGAGAGATCAAGGAGTTTAGAATTGACCCAAAATGGCCAATAAAACTACAGCTTCTAGGTAGTAACCACTCCTCCAGGGACAGGCAGGCTGTTCAGTGTTAACCACTCCCACTGGTGAGCACAGAGACTTCCCTTTAGCCCAAGCAAGCACTGGCCTTCTAGAAACTTCCAAACAGTTCAGAACAGCAAATCTGTAACTGAACTTTCTTAACTTTCAGAAAGTAGGAAAAAAGCAAGATTTTTTGTTTTTGTTTTTTCTTTTTGTTGTAGTTTAAAGGTAGCAGAGATACACAAGCAGCAAAATAATCACAGCAGTGCAATAAATGACCCCACACTTGAGTGCTAGGCCAAAATCAGGTAAAATGCAGTTTTTAGAGAAAAAAACAATTTTAAATTAAGTGCAACACAGGAAATGCAGTAAATAGGCTCTAGATGTGTTCCAAGTACTGTTACTGTTACAGATATAAACTTTAGCAAGCTGGAAAATGCCAAAAAGTAGGCGGCAAAGCAGTAAAACTTAACAAAAAAATCAGAAGAAAATACTTAAAATCACAAAAGTGGCTCCTTTTACTCTGATTTTTTTTGTTAAGTTTTACTGCTTTGCCACCTACTTTTTGGCATTTTCCGGCTTGCTAAAGTTTATATCTGTAACAGTAACAGTACTTGGAACACATCTAGAGCCTGTTTACTGCATTTCCTGTGTTGCACTTAATTTAAAATCATTTTCTTCTCCAAGATGTTTTTCTTCCTAGTGGGTACTGTGACTAATTGTTCCAGGGTGTTTGTATAGACAGAGTCCAGGAATCTCTGTGCTTGTACACTAGTGGTTGTGTAGGTTTCCCAGTCTATAGCTGGATGGTTTAGATCACGTAGGAAAATGGTATTAGGTTTAATAGTGAGAGATTCTAGTTCCTGTAGATAGGTGCTGTGGCTTTCTTTTGTCATACAGGGAGTTTTTTAGCTAGCTAATATATGGTGAGGGAACTTTCTGGTGGATAGGAAGAAGCTCTAGTGTGTCACACTGCTTTACCAGCTTTGATGTGAGTATCTTCAGTATGCACCTCCACCTTTCTCACCCTCCTGAGAAGTAATTGGTCTAAATGTATGGAAGGCATTATAGCCCTGCACAGCTGGAGTGCTATTTTAAACCTTATCTCAGTCACTACACAGAGAAAGGCTTGTTGGAAGTGTATTTTCTTGTTCAGGCTCCTAGCACTGATCAGTAACAACTTTATATTTTCTTTTGCTTGTTTCATTCTGTTGGTAGGTTTATCAGGTTGGCATTACATAAAAAGGTACTATGGGGGAGGATGATGTCTTTCACAATAGTCTAAACCCTAGAGGGGGCAGATGCAGGCCAGCCATGGTGAATCAGCATGGTCTGTTGACCATGTGCTCTCAGGCTGACAAATACTGGACCCCCACTGAATAACATCAAAATCTAAGACAATTACTGAAGTCAATTATTTTTTTCTCATGTTGCAGCAACAACCTTGGAGAAGGCAGAATGCTGCCCAATGCCAGGCTCACACCTGCCTTGGATACATAGTCTGAGACCTCCATCTTGTATCTCTTCTTATAATCTGGGGAAGTACACCTCAAGTCATTGACACTGGCATGAACTCTGATAGACTCATACTGATACTTGTTCGAGGACTTGAGTGCATGTGTGATCTGACTGACCCTGGCACTAGACAAGCGATTACCTGTCACTCTTTCCTTGCTCAGCCTGGTAGGAGGCATATCCTTATATCCTTATATCCTTATGTCTTACAATGCAGTCACCTAGAACAAGAATGTCTGGTTGGGCCAATGCCTGCCTTACAGGCTGAGCATGTGTGACTTTGGGCCTCATTCTGTTATGTGAGGAAATAGGCTTATTATGCTGAGTGTTCTTTGTACCCATGTTGAGTTTTATAGATCTTTGAGATTCAGGCAAGTTAACCTTCAAAACCTCAGCATATGATGGATTATGTGCATTCTGATGGCCTTGGAAACATGTGATGTGCGGTGTAGTGTTGACGATTTTGATGCCTGTGATTACTGTGTGTGAGACATTTGCCTCTTACAATATTATATATGTACATCTCTCACGCACTGTGTGATGCTGTTTGAGTAATAGATGATCATCAGACAGCATGAGACGATTCTATAGTGTCTCAAGATACCCAGCTTAATCAGGCTGTCTTGAGAACCTGTGGGGAAGTGCTGTCCATGTTAATTTGGTGAATAGTTTAAAAGGAGAGACTTTGCAAAATGATACTTAAGTGCTTATGTTCAATAGCCAAAAAACGGGCAAAGGGAAGGAATTATACTAGTAAATTATCATACTGGGGCTGGGAACAACAGATATATTGGGTTAAAGAACACAACTAAATAGGGTGGGTGAGTGGAAAAAACAATTAGACCCTTAACTCTGAGCTGACTGGCCTGGAACTGCCCTAGTGCAAAGGCAAGTCCTGAACTAGCGTAACATGCACTCAGTACAAAAGAATTAAAACAGGGCTTAATAGCAATACGTTCAACCAGTTAAACAACAAAAATGCAGAGCAGCTATGCACTGGAAGTACTAATATAGGCTTAAAGACCTTAACTAAAGAAGATAGAGACTGTAAGTAGTTAATGTAGTTAATGACACTGCGTGCTTACCAGATTTCATTAATATATATATAAAGAAATAATTTATAAGGGATGATAACTGAAGCACTACAGTGCAGTGTTCTGTCTTTAACAGATTTTATAAGGTGTTAAGTACTTATGAAGGATGTTTTCTGCACGATATTGCAAATGAATGCATATCAGGCAAACATGATCATTTACGCTAGTATAGTAGACTGCAAAATGCAAACCTCACCCTAACTTGATAGCGGTGCACCCTTTCTTTCTTTGCTAGTACGCATAAGCACTTCTCATTTCATTTTGTCCCAAGTATGTGTAAGCACTTCTCATATCATTTTGTCCCAAGTATGTGTAAGCACCTCTCATATCATTTTGTCCCAAGTATGTGTAAGCACCTCTCATATCATTTTGTCCCAAGTATGTGTAAGCACCTCTCATATCATTTTGTCCCAAGTATGTGTAAGCACTTCTCATTTCATTTTGTCCCAAGTATGTGTAAGCACTTCTCTTTTCATTCTTCCCATGTACATATAAGCACTTCCAAAATCAGTAGTTCCATGTGTGCATAAATACTTCATGTACATCCTGTTTTACTTCAATAGCAATTTAGAAAAATAAAAAGGTTTTAAAGTAAAAAGTTGAATTCTGTATAACATGATGTCTGAATTTACTGTATGTATTTTCTCTTTTGTCTCTGTCCCCCCCCCCTTTTTTTCTCTCTTTTTCTTATTTTAATTATACTTTCCTTTGTCCTTCTTTATTTTATTTGTCTCATATTTAAGTTCATGTTTTTTTACTGATCCAAATTCCTCAGGAGGAGCCCAGGTGCGTACCTCCTATGTTGGGGAGCATTCACCCTCTGCCCATCCAGGGACATTGTGACAAGGTCAGGGCAGTGTCACTGATCCTGCAGACATCCAAGAAGATGGCAGCCTGCCAACCATCACTAAACATGGGTTTTTGGGACTTGGTTAAGGTTTTACTGGAGCAAGTCACAGACAGATGGCTTCAGCCAACTGAGGCCTCTCTTCAGTAGGTGCAAGACCTGCTGCCCAAGTTGTTGCTGATCACCATGCCACCACAGCCCCTACCCCAACAACGTTGGGTTCCTCCACTACATTACCATCTCGCAGTAAACATTTGAGGCTCTGTGGGCTGGAGACACCTGCTGGCTCCACTCCTCATCACCCTTTCTTCCCTTTTTCATTCTTTTACACCCTCTTACCTATTTCCCACCCACACTACCCTCTTATATAAAAATCTTGAAAAAAATAGCAGTACTATCCACCTTCAAAGCATAGTGCCGCTCCTCTCCCACCTCCTCCAGTGCAACCCTCTTGATGTGTTCCTGTTGTGTCACTCTTTGATGTGTCCCCATCTTTTAGTCTTTCCTCCAGTGCAACCCTCTTGATGTGTTCCTGTTGTATCACTCTTTGATGCGTCCCCATCTTTCAGTCTTTCCTCCAGTGCAACCGTCTTGATGTGTTTCTGTTGTGTCACTCTTTGATGCGTCCCCATCTTTTAGTCTTTCCTCCAGTGCAACCCTCTTGATGTGTTCCTGTTGTGTCACTCTTTGATGCATCCCCATCTTTCAGTCTTTCCTGTCTCCTGCTTTCCATTCTTTAAAGCAAACATCAGGGTGTCCACTTAAGGATATCCCTCTATAAAACATATTAAACCCCTTTATTTTTAAATATAAATAATAAAAGCTGCACAGTCCACTCCTTGCCTTACATCTTTCAAGGATGACAGTGTACAGCTGCGTCCATCCACAATCTCTGAGGACATACGATATAATATTTGTTTCACTTAGTACCTCATATGTACTTCACACTTAACTTTAGGTACTTTATGGTTTTGCCATAAGTAAGGGTGTTTTTTTCAAAATGCCTTTGCTTTTCCTTTTTCAGTAAGAATAAGCTGCACTTAGCTTATTTCCATATTTGTGGACCAGCACTCTTTGCAGATAAGTGATAATTAGCTGCAAAGTCCTGGACTATGAATACCACCTGTTTTAAAGAGGATAGTATAACAATCCTGTGAGCATTCTTTATTCTTGACACTACTTGTCAACAATAATCACGTGTGCAGGATAAAAATATTCCTACCCATGAAGACTAGAGTAGCTGCAAAATTCTGACAAAATTACAATGCAATAAATAATGGACAAACAGGGAGGGTACTAAGAGACTTGTATAGCTGGACTAAAACAAGTGCTACTATATAGTAAATCAAAGCAGAAAAATATATTTTTCAGCTCTGTATTTTATTTCAGTTTGCTCTCTTAAGCTCTGTTTATCTTTGACCATGTTTGAAAACAGTAGTATTTATATTTAGAAGCATATTTGGCACAGAAAGCATTCAATTAAATCCAGCTTAATGTTCCTATTTTGTACTGCATTAATTAAATATGTAACTGGTATTAACATTAATACAAAAAAGCTCACAGTGTGCACCTTTCTACAGTATTTTAATGGCTGTACATTCAACTGTACATATAGCTGTGAAAAAAGTGTCAGGTATGAGGCATTTGGGAGAACAAGAAAGCAAAGAAGAAAAGCAGCATTTGCTTATATCTAACTGACTCTGCAGTATTTTTAAATTAGATTTTAATCTCTGCAAAGAGCAGAAGTTGCCATTAACCAAGTGTATCCTCTGAGCGAAATAGTGCATGCATGAATGGGTATGCCTTCTTTGAAGGTTGTGCATCGGGCTGGCACCTCGGCACTGTAAAAATCCACTGCCAATCATTAGTGGACAGGAGTTCCGCTGTGGCGACCCCTAACCGGGAAAAGCCAAAAGACATTGGTTTAGACTAGAAGAAACAGAAGTAACAAAATAGTGTGTTCAGTTGAGCAACTTTAATTAAACATGGATCAGTATAATCTTACAGGTGCAAAGTGACTGGCTAATATGCAGCAAACTATAACACATTTCTTAAACTATTTTGCTGCTAAAGGAAAGGGTGTACTTGAGACATTGTTGCACTAGAGCCTGTGGGAGGACAGCTAGCAATTACTGTATAATTAGGACCATTAGCGATGGTGGCAGGTTGAAAACTAACACACACACACACACACACAAACACACACACACACACACACACACACACACACACACACACATTAGCGATGGTGGCAGGTTGAAACACACACACACACACACACACACACACACACACACACAAAACAGTTCTTTTCTCATCTTTCTGACTACAGCGGATTACCTCGACTCAAAAGAGATACTTTAAACACTGATAGCAGTACATGGTAACCAGTAAATTTTACATCTCTGTGAGCTCACGTTTGGTTTTAGTAATGCAGATGTCTATTCTCACAGCTGTTAACTGGTTAACACAGTTTAAATAAAGAAGATATAATAAGAAGGTTAATCAGACATGGTAAAGGGGCAAAAAAATATTCATAGGAAAAGCACAGGCGGGAAATGTCATGCCTATGGTTTCAGGAGGAAGTGTAAAAGAGAGAATCATGCATGACCAGAGGATAGAAAAGAAGGCGTATTAGCATTTATGTATCCACAGTATTTCTGGCATTGCTCTGTTCAGGGGAAGCATGACTTTAGCCATGGTAAACAGTTGTAACTGGGTGGCGGAGGCTGGGTGTAGTGAAGGCGGTTATGTTAACGACAAGGAATGAAAGAGGATTAAATAACCCAGTTAACAGAAATACAGTCACTCTTAAGAGGGTATGATAATATGGAAGAAAATTAATGAGGCTTTTGGCTATAAGAAAATAATTTTATAAAAGGAATAGGAGAAAGCTGATAAGGGCAATGGAAAATGCAGGAATAGCAAAGACTGAATCTAAATCAAGGAGACAGGAGAAAATGTAGTTGTTGCTCTCTGTTTTGTAGCATTTTGTGCATTTTTACAAATGCCTAAGATTTCCAGCTAATTAAATACTGAGACCTTGGTTGGTTTCTGTTGCATTTTTACCTGATTCAGCTTTCCTCTGCTCAACCATTTTTTTTTTCTGGTCGAGATTAAAATTTGTACAAAGATGAAAACAGGCAGGCAAGTAGCCTGTATTGGTTTATTATAGAAAACAGATTCAAGAGAGAGAGAAGTATATGTCAGATTATGCTTGCATGGTAATGGAGGTAATACCACAAAGAGAACGCTTTGGAATATAACCCATGGCAATAGAAGAAGAAACACAAGCTGCAGCACGGCAAGGGACATAATAAAAGAGATAAGGCAGATAAATATGTTGGGCAACCTTCAAACACTGAACCCCACCCAGTTTGGGTTTGTGAAGGGTCGATCTTGTCTCCTGAACCTGACTGACTTCTTCGAATCAGTCTCCAGAGCTGTGGACGAGGGTAAGATGGTCCACACAGCCTATCTGGACCTTGCCAAGGCCTTCAACACCATCCCCCATGCTGGAATCATAGATAAACTTACTAAGCTGGGCATTAATCCCTAAGTCACTCAATGGGTGCCAACTGGCTTACTGACAGAACCCACACTGTAAAAGTAGCTGATTCCAAATCCAGCTCCAGATATGTGACAAGTGGAGTACCTCAGGGTTCAGTCCTGGGACCACTCTTGTTTGGCATCTACTTCTCTGAAGTACAGGCCAACACTAAGGGACTCTGGCTAACTAAGTTCAGAGATGACTGCAAACTGGGAGCCATTACTGAATCCCCAAATTATGTGGATATTCTACAAAAGGGCCTTACAGAAACAGATGCTTGGTGCCAGAGCCATGGGCTCAATCTCAATGCCAAGAAATGTATAGTTATCCCCTTTGGGAAAAAATATGTACCCATGAATTACCACATAGGTGGCAGTACACTAAACACCGAAAGTGTGATATGAGACTTAGGGACACAGGTGGACAGTGGTCTCACCTTCAATAACCACATCACCACAACAGTCAGGAAATCATTCTATGTGGCACAGCTCATCACTAAGGGCTTTTCATCCAGAAAAAAAGAGGTCATTGTCCCACTGTACTCATCCCTCATTAGACACATTATAGAATACAATGCCCCATTTGGTATGTACCTCTCAAGACATCTGAAACAACTGGAAAGGCAGCAGAAATACCTCACTAAAAGAATCACAGGCCTAAAGCAGATGCCCTATGCTGACTATCTAAAAAAACTCCAGCTATACTCTGTCGCATATCGTCTACTCAGAGGCAATCTCTGCTTAACATACAAGGCCATGTCAAACCCAGAGCTGTTGGGCTTGCTACACTTAAAGAAATCCCAATCCCCCAGAGCCACATGCTCCAGGGATCTAAAACTTGTCATCACAATGAACAAAACATGCTGGAGGGATAGGTTACTGACCCAGAGACTCCCCAGACTCTGGAATAGACTGCCCATACATGTCAAGCAGAGTGCCTCTTTGTCCCTCTTCAAAAGGAACCTTGACGATTGGATTGGAGATAGGAAATTCATCCCGGGTATCACGTCAGTCTTACTGCTAGACAGGGGTCCACGGAAGTAAATATTGTGGGAAGAAATATCCAGGGAATTGTTATGGCTAGGCTTGTATAGGCCCTAGGGCTGATAGCCTAGTACCAACCTATGAACCTATGAGCATGGATGTCAGGGAGAAAAATTAGGGATGATACAATAAAAATAATATAGAATGGGAGATTAATGAATTAGAAATTAAAATAGATAAAAAGGAGCAAGGGATACTTTAAGATATGGAAAGCAGCCTGGAAAAAAGAGTCATGGGTAACAGAAGAGAAAAAAGAAACAAATGGTCATAAAGTGTTATCCTCCTCTCATGGCACAGAGGAATAAAGCCCTGAGTGTGACTCACAAAAATCTATGTTTGATTAGGGGGCAGAGCAGCTGAAGGGACTGGCGTGGAAGGATGGCAATGAATGGCATACAGTAAGTGACCATAGCGTGAATGACCATAAGACCGCAACTGTACTAAAGGCAATTCTGAATTTATGCTCAAGGTCCAGAAAGGTTTTTTTTTTTTTATCACCAACTCTTACCTGCCAACAGAGAAGGTAATCTCTATAGTCTATTAGAAAAATAAGCAATCTGCCTGGATTTTATTAGTGCCAAAAGCACTCTAAAGGTGAGTACACTAGTATATCACGTATTTACATCTTTTACGTTTTTGAGTGCTTTGAACCACCTTTTTATTTTTGTCTGATGGACATGCTTTTGTTTAAATTTATGTCATTTATTGAAACAAAATGTTATTATCTGACTGATTGCTTTAACATTATGTTATCATTTGTATTTATGTTTAAATCGTCTGATTTTATTTGCATTCATTCTGAGGAACTTTCAGTATTACGAAGTGAGGGAAGCACTAAATCATTAAAATGTTTCAAGTTTGTTCTATAACCTTTCATTTTTTATTTGTTAATTTTTTTTCAATATTGTAATTCTTTGAGTAGGACACACATGTATGACATTATTTGTGCAACAAGTAATATTATGATATCTTGACCTACACAGCCACCACATTTTTTGTTTTTATCAACATTTAGGTGAAAACGTGGTTTGATGCTTTGAAATTTGATATACTGCAGTCTGATAATGTGGTCAGTCAATATTTTGACATAGACTAATATATATATATATATATATATATATATATATATATATATATATATATATATATATATATATATATATATATTTTATTTTTATTTTTATTTTATTTTACATTTGTTGACCGGGCTGGTCTAACTGGATATATGTCCATTTTCAGTAGAGGCCCGGGGAGAAAAGCTCCAAGCATCGGAAGTGACAAAACATACAATATATATCAATAGTAAAATGAGTTAAAGTACATTGTTTAAATTGTAGGTACAATAAACTTGTACAGAGTTCTTTAGTGTGTTTAATGTATGTATATATTATACACAAACACATACAAACACACACACACACACACACACACATATATATTTATATATATATATATATATATATATATATATATATATATATATATATATATATATAGATATCTATATGGATCTACTTTATATTCTCAAAAAGGAAAACTGTTGAGTGGCAAAATAGGGAGACGGAAACAACGAAAGTTTACATTCATGAACGTCCAGATTATTTTCGCTGCAAAAGCAGTTAGTTGGCCAATGTGATAAACGTCTCCCTTTTCTCCACTGTAGTGTGATCTTGGAGTTGGTATATTTAGTTGGGGGGTGAGGGGATGCAGACCCCTATGTGGGGGGTGTGGGGCCAAAGACTTCACTTGGGTGGGTTTTATTTGCTTCTTTTTGTTTTTTTTTTTAAGTTTTGTTGGCCAATTGTTTGTTTCTTACCAGGGGAAAATTTATGATGATCTGGAAGTTCATGAATATAAACTTCCGTCATTTCAATCTCGCACTTTTGCATCTCAACATTATGATAATTTGTTATTTTGCCATAGATCCGTGTGTGTGTGTGTGTGTGTGTGTGTGTGTGTGTGTGTGTGTGTGTGTGTGTGTGTGTGTTTGTGTGTGTGTGTGTGTATTAATCCCTACATCACCCAATGGGTTGCTAACTGGCTTACTGACAGAACCCAAACTGTAAAAGTAGCCAACTCCAAATCCAGCTTGAGACAAGGGACAAGTGGAGTACCTCAGGGTTCATTCCTGGGACTGCTCTTGTTTGGCATCTACTTCTCTGAAGTACAGGCCAACACTAAGGGACTCTAGCTAACAAAGTTCACAGATGACTGCAAACTGGGAGCCATTATTGAATCACCAAATGATGTAGATACTCTACAAAAGGGCCTTACAGAAACAGATGCTTGGTGACAGAGCCATGGGCTCAAGCTCAATGCCAAGAAATGTATAGTTATCCCCTTTGGGAAAAAATATGTACCTGTGAATGACCATATAGGTGGCAGTACACTAAACACTGAAAGTGTGATAAGAGACTTAGGGACACAGGTGGACAGTGGTCTCACTTTCGATAACCACATCGCCACAACAGTCAGGAAATCCTTCTATGTGGCACACTTCATCTCTAAGGGCTTTTCATCCAGAAAAAGGAGGTCATTGTCCCACTGTACTCATCCCTCATTAGACCCATTATAGAATTCAACGCCCCGTTTGGTATGTACCTCTCAAGACATCTGTAACAACTGGAAAGGCCGCAGAAATACCTCACTAAAAGAATCACAGGCCTAAAGCAGATGCCCTATGCTGACCACTTTAAAAAACTCCAGCTATACTCTGTCGTATATCGTCTACTCAGAGGCAATCTCTGCTTAACATACAAGGCCATGTCAAACCCAGAGCTGTTGGACATGCTACACTTAAAGAAATCCCAATCCCTCAGAGCCACACGCTCCAGGGATCTAAACCTTGGCATCACAATAAACAAAACATGCTGGAGGGATAAGTTCCTGACCAAGAGACTCCCAAGACTCTGGAATAGATTACCCATGCATGTCAAGCAGAGTGCCTCTTTGGCCCTCTTCAAAACGAACCTTGACGATTGGATGGGAGAAAGGAAATTCACCGCGGGGATCACGTCAGTCGCCCTGCTAGACAGGGGTCCAGGGAAGTAAATAGTGTGGGAAGAAATAGCCAGGGAATTGTTATGGCTAGGCTTGTATAGGCCCTAGGGCTGATAGCCTAATACCAACCTATGAACCTATATATATATATTGGTTGCCAACTGACTCACTGACAGAACCCACACTGTAAAAGTTGCAGACTCCAAATCTGACCTCAAAGCAGTGACAAGTGGAGTACCACAGGGTTCCATCCTGGGACCTCTCCTGTTTGGCATCTACTTCTCTGAAGTACAGGCTAACACAGAAGGCCTCTGGCTAATGAAGTTCGCAGATGACTGCAAACTAGGAGCCATAGTCAAGTCCCCAAATGATGTGGACATCCTACAGAAGGGCCTCACTGAGACAGATGCCTGGTGTCAGAACCATGGCCTCAAGCTCAATGCCAAAAAGTGCAGTGTCATCCCCTTTGGTAAAAACTCTGTACCCATGAACTACCACATAGGCAGCAATCTACTTAACACCAAATGCGTGATAAGAGACCTTGGGACCCAGGTGGACAGTAGTCACTCCTTTGATAGTCACATCGCCACAGTAATCAGGAAGTCCTTCTACGTGGCACACCTCATCATAAAAGGGTTCTCATCCAGGAAAAAAGAGGTCATTGTTCCCCTCTACTCGACACTCATTAGACCCATTATAGAGTACAACGCCCCTTTTGTAATGTACCTCACAAGACATCTGCAGCAGCTGGAAAGGCCACAGAAGTACCTCACAAAGAGGATTACTGGCCTCAAACAAATGCCCTACACTGAACGCCTCAAAAAACTCCAGCTATATTCCATAGCATATCCCCTACTCCGAGGTGATCTCTGCCTAACATATAAAGCTATGTCAAACCCAGAGCTGTTGGACATGCTACACCTAAAGAAATCCCAATCCCTCCGAGCTACACGCTCTGGGGACCTAAACCTTGTCACCACAATAAACAGGATATGCTGGAGGGATAGATTCCTGTTCCAGAGACTTCCCGTACTGTGGAACAGGCTACCCACCTATGTGAAGCAAAGTTCTCCATTAGCACTCTTCAAGAAAAATCTTGATGAGTGGATGGGAAATAGGAAATACGCCCCGGGGATCACTTCTGTGTCTCTGATCGATAGTGGCACAAGAAAATAACTTTCTTGGGCGGCATAAGCCAGGGAACTTTGTTGGCTAGGTTTACATAGGCCCTTGGGCCGATAGCCTAGTACCTACCTGTGAACCTACATCAGATGACATTTTTGACTGTTGCCATCTCCAATAAAGTCTTCTGCTATGTCCTTGTATCAATGACACTCTTTGATGAGTGCAGAGCTGATTAAACTTCAAAGTACTGAGTGCTTGTGGATGTGATTTGGCCATTTAATGGCAGTAAGTAGAATGGTAATGTATACAAGTGTTTTCAGTTAAGGATTAGCAAGTGTGATATAAGGGGATAGATTTAGTGTCGTGCATCGGTGTAATTAGGGAATGTGTGCATGAGTGCATCGGGTAGTGGTACTGTTAATGAAAGAGCTTTACATAAAGTAATGTGTAGGCTTGGAATTAGAGGCAGGAGCAAGGTTATGTCTAGCACAGATGGGTAAGGTGGTATGGGGGCAAAGCATCCCCATCGATCCTTATTCCTGCATGCCAACCCTAACTCTGCTCTTGTCACTAACCCCAAACGTGCACACCATAACAGAAGATATTCTAGTAAGTCCCGGTTGCAGTAGCTGCCCCTCCCTCCAGCCTCCTAGTCTTGCTTGTTATTTTTGTGTTTTCAGGGTGTGATTCTTTCCCCCCTTTCTAGATCGCCTATTGTTGGCTTTGCTTTGTAGCATAGGTTTTCAGCCTCTTACCTATCTCCCTCCTAGGCAAAAAAAAATGTTCTTAAGAGTTTTGTGATCTAACTGCTTTTATATGGATCTGTGCAAGAATTTTTTGCATTTACATGTATATGTAAGTTGCCTAAAGCCCTGAGAAGCTGGCCTGTTGCAGGGATGTAGTACCCATATAGATTAGGCCACTATAACAGTGATCCACGTATTGAACATATATAGATATCTGAGTATAATCATTTGTTGATTGTAATAGCAATTGACTCAGGGTTAGTTGAGTCTTTTCAGTGATTCACAATCTGTCAAATCACCAAAATGTGTTAATACTGGTCCTGCAGTGGGGCAAGCCCAGTTCTCCCTCTTCCATATGGTCAACGAATCTGGGCTTGATAAAAATTTATCAATGAGTCCAAACGTGCACCAATCATTTAATCTGCTCTAAAATGTCATATATATATATATATATATATATATATATATATATAGAGAGAGAGAGAGAGAGAGAGGGAGGGGGTTGCACTCATTTTAATGAAGTGTGGCTTAAGTTGACATCTATTTTATTGACACACTTTAGTTGAGAAAACCGAGAGTCAGCAGGTGTTGAGGAATAGACCCATTCCATTAGGACTGTGCAATATCAGAGTTAGCATATATAATTATCATGGTGTGGGGGCTTCAGGTGGCTTGCCCCTGCAAAAAAGTCCTGTTTTAGAGCTTGCATACAGCAGTGTTATATTTGGAGTATGCATGTTGAGCTGTCAATGTCTCATAAGTTGATCAACATCTGTGATGTTGACATTTGGGAGTTTCAGTGTATTTAAGTACACCTATATATATATATATATATATATATATATATATATATATATATGTACAGAGCGAGAGAGAGAAAGAAAGAGAGTGAGGGTCTTAAACCACTTAGTCTAACCTCAAAACATCTAACACATTTAAGCAAAAATGCAACTCACCAAAAACATAATAAAAAAAAAACAGTGGTTCTGCCTCCCTGCACCCGCACACCACGTGGCAATGATATATTCCTACTCCAAGATCACACAGCAATGGAGAAAAAAGCAAACTCCAAAAAAGCACCATGTGAGATCATGCAAAGAAACACCTACATTTCAAGCCTACCTATAGCTGCATAAGTGAGTCTACACTAATATCAGAAAACTAAATGTATATGGTCAAAAAATGCATTACTCTTTGAAATAAACATTGATGTAATACTTAAAATCCAAAGTTACACCAAATACATTTAGACTAAATGAATTCCAAAATCACACCAAATGCAGGGAACCCATATACATACTTATTTATCTGTCTCTGTCTCCCTCTCTCTCGATATATATATATATATATATATATATATATATATATATATATATATATATATATACATACACATATATGGTTGAAGGTCAAAACAGTCAATGCTCATGTGAATGAACACTTTTTGTAGCTATAGCGAAAACTCATACGATCAAACTTTCTTTTCTATAGAGTTTTTTGCAGGTAGTCTATTTATGGGATTGTGGTGCAGCAGGGTCAGGGAATTTATCATTATTTATGTTATTTATTTAACATTTGTTTACCGGGAAAGTCCAACTTGGAATGAAGCCAATTTTCAACAGATTCCTGGGAAGAAACACTCCAGATGCATGTCTTTGTAATGTGAGAGGAAACCAGAGCACCCAAAGAAAATCCACACGAAGGCAGAGAGGACATGCAGAGTCCACACAGAAGGCATTCCAGCTGAGAATCAAACCAGAGAAGCTCTTGGTGTGAGGCAACAACACTACCACTGCATCACTGCGGCATTCATTACCATGCTGCTGTGTGATCTCAGAGTTGGTATGTATAACTAGCAGGGGGGTTGGGGATCGCTTAGTTTTTGTTTATTTTTATCATTTTAGATTTGATCTAAAATTTTCATTTGTTTTTGTGTTCGCTGTTATGTAGCATACTCTGGGTTGAAATGCTGAATCACTTGGGAGATCCAGGAAGAGGGTGCTGACTATCTCAGGCAAGAATCATGAGTTTGGGGCTCAGTGGGTAATGGAAGGAGGTCTGCAGATCAGTACAAAGACTAAAAACTTAAAAATATATGTTGGTCATCCAGAACATTACACACATATATATATATATATATATATATATATATATATATATATATATATATATATATAAGAATTAAATATATGACTGTGTGTTGGTCAGCCTAAACATTAAATACTTTATAAGCTCGAAATCCTGAAATATCAAATTTCAGAATTTGGAGCACATAAAGTGGAAAGGCTAAAACAGTGTACACCGAGAAGCGCGAAATTCAAAATCTTGCATTTTGGCAATGTTGAATTAGCGGTTTTGGTGTTGTGCTGTGTTCATGGATTCAGGTAAGTGCTTATGTTTTAAGGATTTTGGGTAGGGGTCGTAGTGTGTAATAGTGTGTTTTGTTACTGTGGTGTATGTGTGCAAGGGGGATGTTGCTTGTGTGGCGGTGTTTCTTGTGCTTGTGTATGTAGTGTGACCTTGGAGTTAGTATATTTAAGTAGGGAAGGTGTGAGGGTCGCAGCCCCCCACATGGGGGGTGCAGGGGGGAGCAGCTCCCCTACTTGTACATAGGATTGGGTTGTGTGTTTGTTTCTGGGGAGGAAGGTGTGCATATGTGTATGTTTATCTGTGTGATGTGTGTGTAGTATAGAAGTCGCAATTTTGAATTTCGCCCTTCTGGGTGTGCAATGTTTTAGCCTTTCAACTTTATGGGCTCGAGATTCTGAAATTCGATATTTCAGGATTTTGAGATTATAAAGTGAATCCGTACCCCAACATAAACATTGTATGATGTCTGTGGAAGTGAGGAGGTGTGGCATTTAGGATACCAGTGTAAGCAAACAGGTGTTACAGTTTTGGGGAAGTTAGGCATATTAAAAACATTGTGTCAGACAGTGTTAAATGATAGACTTGAAATCCCTCTGGGTATTCTTTCACAGGTAAATAGTGCTGGATATACATTGTGGTGAAGCATGCAATTTATGATGCATTTTGATATTATAATGAAAAATGGGGAAGCTCTGCTATCATTCCCTAGACACCATGGATTTATGGTGCTCTGGGGTGCATTTTAGAGTCTTTTTTAAACAATAGAGATAGCACAAACAGTAATCATGACTACAGTGCGAAATCCAGTCTTATTTTCCAATGTTGTTTTTTCTTGCATTCTTTGAAAACGTCCTAAATGGCCAAGACTTCACGGTAATGACTGTGGATGGAATAATAAAATTAATGACTGTGGATGGAATAACTGAATTAAGCTTGCGGTCTGGTGGCCATAGGATCATCCGAAAGCCATGTCATCATAGCTGCCCTGAGGTGCATTTTAGGCCCAATGATACTTTAAACAAAATTCATAGGTAAGGAAAGAAATTCAGTCTTTTTTTTTTTCTTTTAAGGAAGAAAGTACAGTTGTGAAAGTTAACTTACATAATTATTGTTTTATTCTATTGCTCTGTTTGGTTTATGTGTTTCTCTTCTACTGTATATTGTTCTGTTCCACCTCGACACCAAAGCCCCTCTAGACCATATGAGATATCAGCAGCTTCGTAATGACACAAAAAAATACATTCTGCTAGACAACAAAAACTACTATTATAATCTTCAACAAAGGCACCAAAATAAACCTCAAAAGTTTTGGGCAGGTATAAATAAACTTTTTCATCCAGGACATGCCACCACTCCTACCTCTTCCACTTCTACTCATAAATCTCCAGAGGAGATTGCCAACACCTTTAACATCTTTTTTACTGAGACTATCCAGACCCTTGCTAGCCAGCTAACTCCCACAAGCACTAATTCTATCATAACCTCACCCACTACCCATCTCCCCTTAAGTTTCCAACCAGTCTCTACCTCACTTATCTGATCCCTGCTTAAAAAACTAAAACCAACCACCCTATCTGCAGATCTTCTACCTGCAGAGTACCTACAAAAAGCCACAGATGTCATAGGTTATCCAGTCTCAATCTTGATCAATAGAACCATAATTGAAGCCTCCATCCCCGACATTTGGAAAACTTCCCATGTCATACCACTCCACAAAGGTGGCAATCCCACAGAACTATCAGATTATAGACCTGTTGCCATACTTTCACCACTGGCCAAAATAATGGAGAAATGTATTCATAAGCAACTCTTGCACTATCTCATACACAACAATCTGCTGGCTAACTCTCAGCATGGCTTTAGGCCACACCATAATACCTCCTCTGCCCTCCTCTCCTTCTCCAATGTCATAAATCATAACCGTAATAACAACAAACTATCCTCAGCCCTCTTCCTCGACCTATCCAAAGCCTTTGATATGGTCAACCACCAACTACTCATTGCCACTCTGAAATCCATTTCCTTGAATAACCATGCCATTCAATGGTTTCAATCCTATCTGAATGGCAGACAACAGGCTGTCCTATGGCAGGGAAATTTATCTACTCTACTACCCCTCATATTTGGAGCTCCCCAGGGCTCTATCTTAGGACCTCTTTTCTTTTCAATCTTTATTAATGACCTTTACTCTGCCATTCCAGATGCTACATGCATACAATACGCAGATGATTCCACATTGATCTGCTCAGCCTCCTCCCCATCTGACCTGCATATGCTGTCCCAGAAAACATTTAACACAGTTGAGAACTGGCTCTCATGTCGCTGTTTGCTCTTGAACCCTAAAAAAAACAAACTACTACTTTTCTCCCGCACTCACAGGTCAACACTACTTTCCTTTACGATTTCTTCTAATAATGGAACTATTATTTCCCCAGATAACCATACTAAACTCCTAGGGGTAACTACTGATAATAACCTTAAATTTGATGTGCATATCAATCAAACCATTAAAACCATTAATAAAAAACTGGGCTCCCTATATAAAAATAAACCTTTCCTTACCCCACTAGCAAGGACTGCCATTGCCCGCCCTCATCTTCTCTCCACCCTTCTCTATGCCTCTTCCATTTTCACTAACTTGAACAAATCTGAACTCTGCAAACTCTCAAGCTGCTATAATCACATTGCTAGATTTGTCACTGGCTCTTCTTATAGAGCTGACTACTGTCAAAACCTTAAACCTCTAGGATGGCTAGAATTGACTAGCTCACTTCAGTACAATCAACTTGTAGTAGCCCACAAAATTCTCAACCAACCAGATAATACACCTGCACTTAAAAGCATTATTTATCCCCACAGAAACACGAGGCCACTGTGATCTAACAAACTACTAATTCAAACACTCAAAACTAACAACTCAGCTGGTGACTCCTTGTTTTCTAACTCTGTTGGCAAAATTTGAAATTCACTTCCAGCTGACATAACACTAGAACTATCATTAAACCAATTCAAGAAAAATCTCAAACAGTATTTCATGACACACTTTATATGCCCCTGCCTGAATCCAGACTAACTCCTACCATACGATAGTATACGAAACAGTATTGTACGGAATTCCTAGCTTCTTCTATCTGACTGTCTGTAACCATATAAGTCTTGAGCCATGTCTGACACAAATTGTTTTTAATGTTCATGCTAAATTTCAATGTAATGTTTTAATGTTGGAGCTTTTCTCCCCAGGCCTCCCCTGAAAATGGACATGTATCCAGTCAGACTATCCCAGTCAACAAATGTAAAATAAAATAAAATAAATAAAGTAATTATGTGTTTCTCTTCTACTACAGATTGTTTATTCCATTGTTCTGCTTGGTTTATGTGTTTCTCTTGTACTATATATTGTTCTGTTCCGTTGTTCTGCTGGGTTTATGTGTTTCTCTTCTACTATATATTGTTTTATTCCATTGTTCTGCTTGGTCAATATAACAACAGTTGGGGCACAGGAATCCTCAGAGCATTTTTTTTTTTTGCCTAGAAAGAGAGGCAAAAGCCCTGAAAGAAAAATACTACGAAACAAACCCAGTATTAACCTATATACAAGCAGGTGTATACATCCTTACCCTGGCAACACAAAAGGCCAAAATGTAAAATAAGAGGTCTGGAGGGATGAATGGCTAGTGCAACAGTGATCCATTAGAACATCTATTGTTATGGTACGTTTACTTACACAACTGTATTATGCTCAACATATAGATTATTGTTACAATGGCCTAAGCTATTTGGGCAGATTACGATAACTTAGAAACTAATAAGGGAGGAGGCAAATAATTAAAAACCCAGAGAGCCCCTGGAGAATGGTCAAAATAAATATTGTTTTAGAACTGGAAAAAGACTCTAGTCTGTGGACAAGATGCTGTCTCTAGAATACTTCTAAAGTTTACTTTTTCCCAGAAAGCTGCTGAGGCAGCCAAAGCCTTTGTAGAATGGGCCCTAACCCTGACTGGAAGTGGCTTACTATGGTGAGAGTAAAAAAGGCAATAGCATGAGACAACCATCTGGAAACAATCTGTTTAAAGACTGGTACCATCATAGGTGACAAACAGCTGATAAGCTTTCCTGAAAGCTTGAGTTTTGTTTAGGCAGTAAATAAGGTACCTGTGAACATTCTTGTGTTCTGGACAGAAAAAAAAAGAGAGAGAGAGAGAGATTAATAGTCTGTCAAAGTAAATTATGGGACTGTTTTAGGCATAAAAGAATGATTAATTCTCAAAGAAACCTTGTCCTTGTGAAAAATGGGTTAACTCACTATAAGTGATTATAGCTCAGATACTCTCCTAGCAGAAGTCAGAGCAATGAGTAAAATAATGTTCCATGTTAAGGACCTCAATTCAGCCTGATAAGCTGCTTCAAATGGAGAGTCAGTAAAAGCTTTTTAAGCACACAGCTAATACTCCAAGTAGGAGACACCTGTTTCCTACTTGGACGCATATGCAACACCCCTTTCAAAAACTTTCATATGTTTATAGGTTGCCATTAGGATAATGACTACTAAGGCCCTTCCAGGCCTAGCCACCCACCCAAACCATTTGGGTCCTCAAGTATCATGGGCATTTATGTAGAGGAGCATGTTATTAGGGAGGTAACTAATGATTTGTAAAGGAGGGGGTGTTATTTAGGATAATAATTTTCGTATTGATGGCTTTTGTCCATAAGAAACATGGGGGCCAGACCACGATTTCCCATCCAGTTTGAAGGTTTCATTTGAATAGGGTCAGGGATAAACTCTGTTTTACATGGATGGAGAGCTTATTCCATAGTGCAGGGATCCTTTGGGACACACATCTGTCTCTCCAGCACATTCTGTTTATGTTACAAGCAAAGTTCAGTTCCCTGGATCTAGTGTTTCTGGTGCTGCTTGTTTTGTTCACATGCAACACATCCATCAGGATTGAGTTAGAGGGAGCCTTGTAAACCAAGCAAATATCCTCTCTTAGCAGCCTGTAGGAGACTGAATACAGAAGCAGAGCCTTTAGGTGATCAGTGTAGGACAGGGTATTCATGCCCTGAATTCTCCTGGTGAGAAACCTTTGTGGGCATTCCAACTGTTGAAAGTGTCTGATTAGATACATGCCAAAGGGGCCATTGTATTAATTGATGGGTCTGATAAGGGCTGAGTAGAGCAGTACTATAACTTCCTTGGACCTGAATGCCGTAACCTTGTTTATGAGTTGGGTGACATAGAATGATTTTCTTACTATCTTGGCTACAATGTTGGTCAAAGGCCAGATTGCTGTCTACATGTGTTCCTAAATCCCTTACTACTGGGTCAACTCTTAGGGGTGTTTTATTGATGCAGTAGTTAACCCGGGTTGGCAGTTTCCCAAAGGGAATTATAATGCATCTTTGGCAATGAGTTTTAGGCCATGGTGTTGGCATCAGTCATCTGTCTGTGTTAAACCCTCTTGCAAGATGTTGGTATCTTGGGGAGAAACTATAATAGCTCGCAGTTTATAGGCATCTGAGAACTTATTAAGTCAGTGGCCTTGAATGCTAGCCTTGACTTCTGAAAAGTAGAAGCCAAACAGGAGATGGCCCAGCATGCAGCCCTGCGGTACTCTGCTGGTGACCAGTCTCTTGGTGGAGGAGGAGCCACCCTTTTCCTACTTGGACCCATATGCAACACCCTTTTCAAAAACCTTCATAGGTTTATAGGTTGTGCACTAGGCTAATGACCACTAAGACCCTTCCAGGCCTAACCACCCACCCCAAACCATTTTGGGTCCTCAAGTATCATAGACATCTATACAGAGGAGCATGTTATTAGGGAGGTAACTAAGGATTTGTAAGGGAGGGGGTGTTGGTTAGGATAATAATTTTCTTATTCATGGCTTTTGTCCATAAGGAACATGGGGGCCAGACCACGATTTCCCATCCAGTTTGAAGGTTTCATTTGAATAGGGTCAGGGATAAACTCTGTTTTACATGGATGGGGTGCTTTATTCCATAGTGTAGGGATCCTTTGGGACACACATCTGTCACTCCAGCACATTCTGTTTATGTTACAAGCAAAGTTCAGCCCTGGATCTAGTGTTTCTGGTGCTGCTTGTTTTGTTCACATGCAACACATCCATTAGGATTGGGTTAGAGGAAGCCTTGTAAACCAAGCAAAGATCCCCCTCTCAGTAGCCTGTAGGAGACTGAATACAGAGACAGAGCCTTTAGGTGATCAGTGTAGGGCAGGGTATTCATGCCCTGAATTCTCCTAATGATAGACCTTTGTGGGCATTCCAACTGTTGAAAGTGTCTGTCAGGACTGTTTACAAGGTATCCTGGAACAGAATTTCTTTTTTGAAAAGAGCAATTCTTGGAAGACCTCAGGGTGAAGTTCTTAATTGTGGAGTCTGTCCTGGCCCTGCTGAGTTTTTCTGCAATCAAGTTTTGCTTTAATGGAATGTATAAAGCCTGAAGAGTCAAACTGAGCTGAGTGCCTATTTCCAAGGGCATCACATCATGTCTGCAAAGATGATAAGATCTGTTACTCCCTTGTTTGTTTATATAATGTATCACTGTGGTGGTCTGTATCAAGTTGAAGAGGTCCTAGAGACCAAAGACAATTTAAGGCTTTCAGGTGTTGATCACAGCCAACACCTCTCTAAAACTTCTGTACTTTTGTATGTCTACATGGGTCCACAGTTTGACTTTTACCCCTTTTTCAAACCACTCCTCAAGCTAAGTCTGGTGTAAGGGGGAATGAGAGACTTGTACTGAAAGAAATCTGGTTTGCCCACCATTGGATTTCCCTGTTTACAAGTCCTGGAATTAGGATTTGAAGGGACAAAGAGAGATGATGTTGAGTCATGGTTTATCTGATGTACCACTGGATTTTACTCAGGCCACGTCCGGCCAGGGGAAGTATGAGAATCATCGGTGATGTACTCCCAAAATCCTGAGACGCTCACTTGCAGATGCATAGGTTTAAAATGAGAAACTCATGAAGAACTACTGAAACATCTCTACTTTGTCTAGAGGAAGAAAGGCTCTTCCTAGGGCTTTGTCTAGAGGAAGAAAGGCTCTTCCTAAGGCAAAATCAGGCAGACATCCTATGAATACAATTCTGTGACAGGGAATGAGCCAAAACTTGTGAAGCTTGATCTGAAAATCCAGACTGAGCAGAAGATTCTGAACAATTGCTAAAGACTCTTGACAACTGGAAAAAAGAGTCTGAAAAGATAAAGCAATCATCCAAATGGAAATATGTGGCTGTCTTGAAGTATGTGATAAGCAATGACTGGAGACAAACACTTTATCCAAACATAAACAATCCCAAGCTCCAAACCACAATGAACAGCAAAAACACAGCAAAAACAGGAACGGGAGAACCACAGGCAGGACAAAACTTCTTTTATTGAACAACGTTCTGGTACCTCGGCTTCTTGTCTTCTGTTGGAACATTTTTTCAGTATCTTTCTGTTTTATATATATATATATATATATATATATATATATATATATATATACACATATACACCCTTTAACTTCAATTAATTGATTAATTAATTCCATTATACAATTAAGTTAAATTGTTAGTAACCCATCGGTAGGCAATTCTTAAGAACAAACTTAATAAAGTTACTAAAAAATGCATTTCAAAGTCCATACATACTCTTTATAACCTCTGAATTATTCTAAGTATTAATACATTTTTATATATATATTTCCAACATTTTAAACAATTCAGACAACATTAACTATTTATCATCCTTTTCATATGCTTAATATTTTAAATTAATCCAAAATGGCTTATACCTTTTGTACAAAAATTTAAAGTGACATGCTAAAATGCATCACAAATATTCATCATGACAAAGTAAAGTGCATTATACACCCATTTTAAATCAATGCATTAATCTAAATACCTATAATGCATTTTTCTTTCCCAACATTAAAAATTAATATGTGAGAGTGTTCAATCTCGCCGTTTGTTCTTACACCTGGGTTCGGAGCCGATCCTCGGCTCCGTGTCGGCCGCTTGGCAAAGCTCTGCATCGAGAAGAAGCTCGAGACCAACCTAACTCCCAGAATCCCCCTCTGCCTTTACCCCAGATCTAGTTTGCCGCTGCAACGTTCGCATCATATTTGATGAGCTCGGACCACCTCAAGCTAAGATTATTTTATCTTATATATATATTTTTTTTGGATAAAAACTTCTCCTTTTCTCTTTAAAGTTGACTGTGTGTGTGTTGTGAGTAGTGTATCGAGGGTTTCTCGGTGTCGTATATAAATATTTATATATTTTTCTTAAGAGTTACTTCCCTCGGGGCCTGCCCCACCCTTTAACTTTATCTACAGGATTTGACTACAGGATTTGACTTTATCTTACAGGATTTGACATTTTTACTGGATTGGACATTTGTACTGGCTATTTCACTGTACTTGGATTTGACTTTTGTAACATGTCTGAAAAAGCTAAATCAGGCTTCAAATGGTGCCAATGTGGACAGAAAATGTCTGTCACAGATAATCATGGTTCCTTCGTCTACTGTCTTGGCCCTCTCCATCTGCAGGAAGACTGCTCCATCTGCCATTCTTTCAGTGGAAGGGTCATGACAGATAGGCGCAGGAAACTTATGGATAGGGGCCTTTTGAAGCCTGCATTCCAAGAGGCTCTGGATGCATCAGACCAAACATCTAAATCCTCGAAGGAATCAAAGACGTTGGAGCCCATGTCATCGGCTCCGAGCTCTTCATTTAAAGTTCGATCACCGGTTCCACAGACTTCGGGGCCGAGTGTTGAACTTTTGTCAGTTACCGAGCCTCGAGTCTTGGAACCGGTGACGGAGCTTCCTCCTCCTGTACTTTTGAGGTCGGCTCCGTCTTCGATTCCTTCGACGCGTTCTTCCAGGCCCCTCTCCGACACCGATGTAGACCGCGTGGTGCAGAAATTGATGGAGAATACGGCCTTGTCCAAGCTCATCTCTGTCTCCTCCCAGTTGGTGTTGAGACTCGAAGGCCTTCCCTTATCTCCACCTATTCCTCCTCCGAGGCCTATCCAGTCTTCGGAGCCAGGAGAGGCTGACCTGTTGATTGTGGAGCCCTCGGTGCCGGAACCGTCTTTTTCTCGGTCGGCACCATTCACCTCGACTCCGTTGGACCCAGTACCGGAGTCTCGGAGCCGAAGATCCATCCTTGGATCCAGGACTGAGAGTCAGACCGATGTTTCGGTTCCGACTCTCCCTCTCTGAGCCTCGGCTCGGATCGACTCGGCTCCGTCCTCGGGGTCGATGCCATCGGTGCCTGTCTCGGGGATTCCTCCAATTTCTTCGGAACCTGGGGATACCTCGACTCGGGACCCGGGGGCCTTCGACCTCATGAGGAATGTGTTGTCTACTCAGACAACCACTTCAGCAGAAACAGCTTCTCCTTCCCATAAAGGTTAGTTATCCTCCTCTGCACCCACGGCTACATCTAAGTGTCGAGCACCATTGTCTCAGCCACCCCTAGAGGGTGCCCCCTCTTCCTCGGAGGCTTCATCGGATGCCCCCCCGAAGAAGTTCCGAGGAAAAGATTGTGTAAGAGGAGACACTTGGATTCTCCACAAGAATCCTTGACATTGGACACTGACTTGGATGAGTCAGAAGGGTCCCCAAAATCACCCTCAGAGGATGTCTCCTTTTCTGACATCCTGGAGATCCTAAAACAGAGAGGTGATTGGCAAGCCCTACCCCCTTCTGAGGATGAGTCAGTCTTGCTGAAGGCATTCGGTGCTCGCCCTTACTCCTCCTGGGTCACTCTGCCCTTCGATGAATTGATGGAATTGATTGCTCTGAGGGCGTGGGAGACACCTGACACGGTGGAGCCAGTCCCTAGAAAGCCTAACAAATATATTACTGCCCCCCAAGACAAGGCTTATCTAACAAAGGGAGTTCCAGTGGATGCTATGGTGGTGGCAGCGGCCACGAAAAAGGAGATGTCTGAATCTTCCTCATCTGTCCATCTGCCTAACAGAGATTCTAGGACTATGGACAGGTATGGGAAGCACATTTTTAGTTCAGCGGCTTTTTCCATGCGATCCCTGAACTATTTGACCCATTTCACACAGTTACAGAGGGATCTAATCAAAGAGTTAGGAGATACCCTCCAGGGTACTACAGATGCTGCTGTCTCGGAGAAAGTTACAGCACATCTCAATACCCTTACATCTATTGCAAACTCATCCATGAGGCTGATCTCATACGCAGCCGAAGGGTCGAGTAGGGCTGCGGCTTCAGCGATTGCTCTTCGTAGACAATCCTGGATGCGCTTATGTTCCTTTGCGGAAGCCTTCAAGTCTTCCTTTACTAACACCCCATTTGATGGTGCCACTCTCTTTGGCCCCAAAGTAAAGGAGACCCTTACCTGGTGTGAGCAAGAGGGAAAGACTCTGTCTGCTGTCGGAGTCCATTTTTCCACCCCATCCAGACCGTACCCCAAAGGGCAACGTGGTGGAAAAATGTGGTTTTGAAAACCCCAAGGCTCTTTCCCAGGCACACAGGGTGATGCCCCTTCTAGAGGCAGAGGAGGGGGCAGAGGTGGAAGACGTCGTCCTGGCGGCAGAGGGGGTCCGCAAAACCAAGGTGACAGGGATACACTACCTGGGAAACCTTTCCAGCACTCCTGAGAGGAGGCCCGACTGTCCTGCTCTGGAGGCAGTGGGGGGTCGCTTAGCTTTATACCCTCAGGCCTGGCAAAGTCTTACATCAGACAACTGGGTAACAAGCATTGTTACCAGAGGATACAGAATTCCCTTCCTATTGCCCCCAATTCCGCAGAAAAGACTCCCAGATGTTCCGCCCCATCTGCGAGGCCCTGCAGCTACAGAAATTTCAAAGCTGCTAGAAAAATGAGTCATCCAACCAGTCCCAGCGGACCAAAGAGAATTCGGAACTTACTCAAGGTTCTTTTTAGTTCCAAAAAAGACAGGGGACTGGAGGCCAATTCTGGACCTAAGCAAACTTAATACCTTCATCAAGAAAGAAAAGTTCCGGATGGTCACGCTTCAATCGATCCTTCCATTCTTACAGAAGGACGACTGGATGTGCTCAATAGATCTAAAGGACGCATACTACCACATCAAAATGGCCAGGGCGTCCAGGGATCACTTGCGCTTCCGGCTGGGAGCCAGTCACTTTCAGTTTCGAGCCCTGCCCTTTGGTCTGACCTCAGCCCCCAGGGTTTTCACCAAATGTATGGCAGTGGTAGCGTCTCACTTGAGACGCCTGGGATTCCAGGTGTTTCCGTATCTGGACGACTGGCTCCTTTCTGCCACCACCGAGCGTCGACGGATTCAGGCCAGGGATTACACACTACAACTCTGTGTTCATCTCGGAATTTCCGTAAATTTAGAAAAATCTTTACTACAGCCATCACAGCATATCTCATTCATAGGAGCAGAATTGGATACGCGTTGCTTAATCCTAAGGCTTCCTCCAGAAAGGATAGCCTCCCTACAAAACCATATATCTCTCCTCCTATTATCCAAAAAATCCCCAGCAAAACTGGTTCTGAAGGTTTTGGGTCTCATGGCAGCTTCTCTCATTGCGATACCCTTGGGAAAACTGAACATGAGAGTTCTTCAATGGCTACTGTTTGCACAATGGTCGTTCCAACAGTTACCCCTGACGCACGAAATTCACATCACGAACATATGCAAATCGCACCTGGCTTGGTGGCTTCAGACTTGCAATCTTTCCAGCGGAAGACCATTTTTGCTACCCACGCCGACAGCTACGGTGACCACGGACGCTTCCCTGATAGGGTGGGGGGGCATCTTTCAGGGACAGACAGTCCAAGGCGAATGGTCCAATTTGGAGTACAATCTGCACATCAATGTTCTAGAGTTGAGGGCAGTGTTTCTAGCATTGCAACACTTTTCTCCCCTTCTTCCTCTAGGGACCATTGCAGTTCAGTCGGACAACATGTCCGTAGTCTGGTACATAAACAAACAAGGGGGAACCAAGTCTTATCAACTATGCAGAGAGGCCATGAGAATCTGGCAATGGGCGGAGTCCACGGGTCGCTTTCTGATAGCAATGCACATCCCGGGGTTATCCAACATCATAGCGGACAGGTTGAGCAGAGCCATCCTGTTACCTCACGAGTGGTCCCTCAAACAATCAATTGCAAAGGAAATATTTTGCAAGTGAGGCCAGCCTTCCTGTGATCTGTTTGCGTCTCCAATGAACGCCAAATGCAGAAGCTATTTTGCCCTGTTACCCCCTCCAGGGGAAGTCCCCAGGGATGCTCTGGTTCACGATTGGCCCCCGGGTCCCCTATACGCTTTTCCTCCTGTTCCCCTGATTGCAAAATTTCTACAGAAAGCCAGCAACCTGCAAAGGACAATTATCCTCATTGCCCCATTCTGGCCTCATCAAATCTGGTTTCCCTTTCTTCTGGCACACCAAATTCGGGAACCCTGGATCCTGGACCCAGAGCCGGATCTGCTGACCCACTCGTCAGGGGCTCCCCACCCGTCGCTTCTCTCCCTCAGACTAGCAGCTTGGCTGCTCCGCTTCCTTTCTTAGCCAGGTCTGATCTTCTATCCCCTGCAGTTCAAAATATCCTGGTGGCTTCTCATAAAGCTTCCACTACAAAGATTTACACTAGTAAATGGAAGCGTTTTGTGCACTGGGCAACTACACAACAATTGGATCCCGCAATAGCTCCTCTGAATAAGGTCTTGGAGTTTTTAACCGAACTGTTCCACCAAGGGGCTTCTCCTGCCACTTTGAGAGTGCAATTGGCTGCCATTTCAAACTTTCATGTGGGAGAAAGTGGGGCTCCTATTATGGCTCACAGACTTTGTAAGGCCTTTCTAAAAGGATCTTTCCATATTAGACCACCAGTTAGAAGTCCTACTTCACCTTGGAACTTGAACCTTCTTTTATCACAGCTGATGCTACCACCTTTTGAACCAGCCCTCTTCCTGTCCTTTGAAATTTTTGTCATGGAAGACCCTTTTTCTGGTGGCTATCACATCGGCCAGGCGGGTATCGGAGCTTCAAGCTCTTTCAGTTAAACACCCTTATTTGATCTTTCACCCTGATAGAGTATCTCTTCGCACTAATCCATCCTTTCTTCCCAAAGTTTGCTCCGTTAATAATATTAATCAGTCCATTGAACTCCCCACCTTTTTCAAAAACCACTCCAATAAGTTGGAATATATGTTACACAAGTTAGGTGTTCATAGACAACTCAGATTTTACTTGGACAGAACAAAGGATCACAGAAAAACAGACCAGCTTTTTATAGCCTTCGCAGACAGCAAGAAGGGTATGGCAGTTACGAAACGAACCCTTTCCAAATGGCTTTCTGATTGTATTATTTTTGTTTATACTGCCTCTGAGCAAACTTTACCTGTCAAGCCCAAAGGGCACTCTACAAGATCAGTATCTACATCCCTGGCTCATGCAGCCCGCCTACCGTTAGACACTATTTGTGCGGCTGCCACTTGGTCTAAACCACATACATTCATTACTCATTACAAAGTAGACAGGATTTCTAGGGACAGGGCAACCTTTGGTTCCACTGTGCTCAGGAACGTTCTCCCATGAGTTCCTCAGGAACATGGAGCTAGGGACACTACCCAGGTGTAAGAACAAATGGCGAGATTGAACACTCTCACATATAGAAGTTATGTCCTTACCATAACGTTCCTTGTGGAGTGTTCATCTCGCCTTTGTTCTTACATTCCCACCCTCCCACCCTCAGGAAGAACGTCCAGTTTAGGTGTCTGGTTTGGTTCTCCTGCTTCTGCCTTGAGCAGTTGTTGTGGCTATATTTTTCAGCTATGTTTGTTCTTGTTTGGCATGAATGTCTTATGCTCTCTTCTGTTGACTTCTGGTTTGCTTGCAAACTAGATCTGAGGTAAAGGCAGAGGGGGATTCTGGGAGTTAGGTTGGTCTCGAGCTTCTTCTCGATGCAGAGCTTTGCCAAGCGGCCGACACGGAGCCGAGGATCGGCTCCGAACCCAGGTGTAAGAACAAAGGCGAGATGAACACTCCACATGGAATGTTATGGTAAGGACATAACTTCTATTTTTTGTACATACCCAATGTGTTGCATCCAAAATTTTCCTAACTTTTTTTTTTTCATAACTTTTAATTATATGAAAATTTTATTCTATCTAAAAAAAAAATCTAACATTTAAATATTCTTCTAATGTCACTATAACAAATCAAATATTTAAATTGTTTTCGAAATTCATACCTCGAGGACATAAAGTATGAAAATTAATTATCATTCTACTCTCAAGTTTGTTCAATTGCCTTTTGAAATCCTCATAATTGCTCACTGGACATGCTACAATACTAAAAAATAAACTTTTGTCCAAACCCCCATGTTTGGGCAAGAAATGCATGGCTACAGGTCTCTCAAGTTTCCGTCTTCTCACATCCCCCAGATGCTCCATGATCCTCACTTTGGCCTTCCTGGTAGTTTGACCAATATACAATACAGTTGGATGACAGTCACAACCTATAATATACACCACACCACAACTATCACTATTGTAATACTCTGTGGCCCTATATAATTTACCATATACTCTGTGGCCCTATATAATTTACCATTGATCTTTTTCCCATCTAAGTTTTTAACACGATTACAAATAGAACATCTCCCACAGCAGTATGTCCCAGCATTTTTACTTATATTATCAAAAAAACTTGGATATAAACTTTTCTATTATTATTCAATAACTCTTTCAAATTACTATACCTACTATAAGAAAATGTTATGTGTTTGGGAAACATTGAGCCTATAGAGATGTCCTCGCAGACAATCTCCCAGGCTTGTCTAACAATTTTTCCAAAATCGGAGAAAAATTAGAATATCTAGTAACAAAGAATAACTTCTCATCCTCATCCATATTAGTTTCTAAATTATTTCTGACCATTCTTCCATGATGACTAAGGCCAACTTTTTCTTTCCTTCCTCCAAACCTTATCTCTTTATTTTTTCCTATTTGTAATATGTCATCATCAAAACCTCCATTTTTTAACATAGTATGTACTTCATCCAAAGTTTTCTTCTTTAACTCAACCTCAGAGGTATTTAAAAATATCCTTTTAAATTCACCATAAGGTAGTGATTCAATTAAATGTGGAGGATGCATACTAGTGGCATGCAAAAAATTGTTTACTGCTGTGGGTTTTCTATAAGGTTTATGCAGCACTTTTTTATCATCATCAATATAAAACATAACATCCAAAAATGGCATATTATCTCTACCAGTTTCCCATGTAAATTTCAATTAATGTGCATTGTTATTCAAAACTTCCATAAATTTCACAAATTCCAACTGATCAACCTTGCAAATAAAAAGTAAATCATCTATGTATTTCTTATAATATACTACTTTTTTACATAATAGTCATGTGATGTCATGAACTGATTCTCAAAATCACCCATGTATATGATAGCATAGTTCCCGTTTTTGCTGTGTTTTTGGAGACAAACATTTGTCTGTAACAATCTGGTGCCACAATGGAAGATGAAGCCTCAGAGAGATGGGGAGGTTGTCTCGGTGGGGGGAGAGCACTCTAATAGATAGTCATCTGACTTAGAGGACTGTCTCTGGCGTTTTGAGGCTTTTCCTTTCTTTCTGGAACCTTCTTGCTATTGCTTTCTTAATATCGTATTTGATTGCTCCTTCCTGCTTAAATTGCTAATTCAGAAATTAAGTTGAAGAGGAGAGGAAATTTCTATTTGCTTTGAAAAAAGGAGTGTTGGAACATCTGAGTTACTCCTTTAATCAACTTTCTTATTCATAATACTTCTTTAATACTTGAGCTGCAGAAGGGCCAAACAGCAGTTCCTTATCTAAGGGAGGATTTAAAATTCCAGTTTTAACATCTGGAAGGTTTGAGAATGAAGCCACAGCGGTCTTCTCCTTACTGACCCAAAAGCAGCCTCTTTGGAGGAAGAATAAGCATGTCATAAGCACACTTTAAAATATGCTAAGTAACCTGAGAAGCTGATATAATGGAGGCATTCAAGGAACTTTCTGCTACAGACATAGAAAGGTTAAGTTTTAACTTTTGCATGTTCTCAGCATTTCAAAGCAAGACTTTAACATATGAGCTTGACAGCTGAAAATCCTGACTATTAAAGTACTAGAGGAACACATATTGTACCCCAGCTTATGGAGTACTTTTTTGATAAAGAAATTACTACTGTTAGGTTTGGTTCAGGATTTGAAAACAAATGCATGCGGGTCTGAAGTACCCTCTACAACCTGCCAGACATCTTAGGAGCAGAAGCAGCTTGTTGGTTAAGGTAGAAGCAGTGAGAAAAATGTGTAAAATATGCAGCACAGGGGCAACAGCTGCAGATTTAAACAAATCTAACTAACAAATCATACTACATTTTCTGTGCCAAAGGAATTTCAGTCTGCTCCCATTGAAGGACATCTTTCATCTTATATAAAGTCTTAGATAAAGATAAATTTTCAAAAGAGAAATTAGAATCAATTCTTTCTTCAGAATCAGAATTTTCAGATGCTGAAGAAATTCCTGAGGTACAGTAGTCCCCCTGCAATGCCTCCTCTTCTGACTGAAAATCCAGGTCAGAAGGGGAGGGAACACCTTTTCTTTTCTTGCCTGAAAAAACAGAAGTTGAGAAAAACTGTAATGAAATTTTCAACTTCAGACCAATTGCCATACTCTCTCCTCTCTCTAAAATATTGGAAAAATGCATTCACAAGCAAATCATGCAACACCTGATACAGGAAAACTTGCTCACCCCAACGCAGCATGGCTTTCTCCTACAACACAGCACAACTACTACCCTACTATCCTTCACCCACACTATCTCTCTGGCAAGAGACAATAATAAACTTGTCTCCTGTCTTTCCTTCGAGCTCTCTAAAGCCTTTGATACTGTCTCCTACTCTCTCCTGTTAGACAAACTGTCTACCCTCTACTTCTCCACTGCCACCATTGATGGATTTTCCAGCTACTTCTCTGAGCGTAAGCAAACAGTGACATGGCTTTCAGCACTCTCCCCTCCTCTCCCCATTAAGAGGGGGTCCCACAGGGATCCATCCTTGGCCCTCTACTCTTTAACATCTTCACTAGTCTTCTCTATACCTCCTGCCCCCAGTCATCCCTCATTCAATATACAAATGACTCTACAGCCATCACCATCTCAGACTCTCCTCAAGAGCTCATCTCTGCTACCTAAGACTCCTTCAACTCCGTAGAAACCTGGCTCTCTCAAAATCAGCTCATTTTTAACCCTAAAAAAAACAAACTCCCTCTTTTTCTTCCCAAAAACCTCACACACCTCAAAACTAATTTTTCTATGCTACCCCTTGATAATACCTCCATCACTGTTGAAAATAACACAAAATTTGATGACCAGCTTAAATTTGATATGCATATAAACAACTCTATCAAAAAACACAACAGAAACTTGGGCTACTCTATCGAAACAAAAAGTTCCTCACTACCAAAGCTAAAATTACCATCTCACACACCTACCTCCTACCTAGCCTACTCTACAGCTCCCATAGCCTTACAAATCTTAACTCTACATTACAAACCAATATAGTGACAACTTATAACAAGGTAGCTAGATTTGCAGCACAACATACCTACAAATTTCACCATTGTCTTGCCCTAAAACATCTAAAATGGCTTGAGCTACCCCATCAGCTACTTCTCTCCCAACTCCTCATAGTGCAGTCAATCCTCTACCAGAAATCTTACTATCCCAGCCTATTTCCTCTCATCTCATATTACAATCCCACCAGGCCACTGCGCAGTTCTCACCAAGACCTGCTTCAAATACACAATCCCAACACCAAAACTGGTCAAAGCCTGTATAGCTACCATCCTTCTATATCTTGGAACAAAGTCCCACTAGAAATCAGTTCCCTTAAAAAATATAAATCAATTCAAAGCTGCAGCAAGAGATTATCTAACATCTCATTGGTCCTGCCTCTGTTTAAAGCCTCCTTAAACCCTAGACAATCCAACTATAATCCTTGTTTATCTCTACTGCCATGTCCTTTATATTATAAATTTCTCCAACCAGGATATTTTATTGCTACTGTATAACCCTATAACAGACATAAAAAACTGTGATATATAATTGTTTGACTTATGTTGACTATCTTCTATAATAAGATTCTGAACATTTATATTTCTCTAATTGTCTCTGGCTCATTATCCTCTATATAACCTATTTTTAATCAATTGTCTTTCATTTTGGAACTTAATGTGATATTGTGGGACTTTTCTCCCTGGGCATCTGCTGAAAAAGGGCTGCTCAGCTCACTCAGACAATCCTGGTCAACAAATGTAAAATAAATAATAAAAAAAGGCACCAATGAGCTCCTTAGCAAATCCCAGCAAACCATCTCTGTCCGTAGTGTTTTTTATACTGTGTTCAGTTATCCTAGGAGACTTCCTGGAAAATTACCAGCTATTAGAAGGCACACTTGTCCCATCTTCAGGATCTGTATTCCACCTGCCCCTTCCTTTGCACCCAAAAGGAATGGTTTTACCTTGCCCACTGAGGACACCCCTACAGCTGCAGAGGTGGCTATAGATGCTATACCAAGGGCTGGTAGAAAAGATGGGCAGCCAGTAGAATAATAAATGGCCACAGCAGAGTCATCCACCAGCTGCTGAGGTAAATTAGGAGCTGATCTGACACCCAAAGACCACCTAACAACTATCTTCTTCTTATGAGCAGGGGAAGGTAAAACCTGAGAGACTGGTTGTTGCTCCATAGGAAATGAGTCCTCAAAATCAGATAAAGGAGCTTGGACAAATCAGTAACAGGTCTGGAAGAGAACAAGTGGTACTGAGGTAAGTAAACCACTGACAGTCCCTCACAAGCACAATATCCTGCCCCAAACACACTAATACACTATGCTTCGCTAAATTCAGCCGAATGTAGACTTTTTTTTTACAAGAAATGTACACATTAAGTATCTATATGTAAATTCCATAAGAAGTGTAATTATAGTCTTTAAAACTATCTGCCCAGGCTTGATTGATAGTTTCACTGGGCCCACCTTATGATCACTCTTTGCAGGCAAAAAAGCACTGATGATTTTTGTACTCCAAATGTCTTTATATGGAACTTCCCCTAAGCTCCTGATTGTTGGAGTGAGTAGAAAGCACCCTTAAGATTTGAAAAACTGGCCAGTCATAGGACCTAGGAGCTTAATAGCTTAGGCTGCTGCAACAGTGATCTATATGTTGAACATCTAAGTTGCATGAAATACTTCATGTTCAAAATGGATGAAACAGCAATTTACAACAAACTGAGACAGACAAAATCTTGAGCAGATACATAAATCATATCTGAGAGTAGTACCTGCCTCTCTATTCCAGCCCCCCCAAAATAGTCACCTTCTGTATTAGATTAGGACTAAAGTGAAGACACAGATTGGTCATAGTCATACTACAAGTGTCTGTCATACATATTAAGAGCATGTCTCCTCACCCCACTATCAAAAGACATCCACCTTGTATGTACCCCTCTGCTGTCAAACTGGGACAAAAGTGATGTTGTCAGACATATATACAGCATGCTTCCTTATTTCTATGCACAAAAATTGGTCATCTGTATATAAATCTGATGTTTGGCTGTAATATATTCTGTTTTGTTGCTCCAAGACTTTATACTACAGCTTGGCAAGCTTAATGACCTTCTGTGCACACCTCTGAGGTTTGTGAGGAAAGTTAAAGAAACAATGACCACATTGTCACCAGCCCCCTCTCAAACTGCAGTGACATTCTGTGCATACGTCTCTGGGGTATAATTGTGAGGAATATAAAATACATAATGACCAAACTATTACCAGCTCCCCACAAAAGCTGCAGTGACATTTTCACATCTCTGAGCTTGGCCAGTTTTAGACTAGGTGTGTTTCAGGGAAGAGGCCACTAGAATGCCTGTTACAAAATCCACTTATACAGCCTGGAGGATAGTAATAATGTTCAGCTTTTTTGAATTATTGTAATCCTATGTGATTTATTGAGAATAAAATTACTAGGGAAAGCACAAATATATGACTTATAAATAGTGAATGTAATGTAAAATCAGGCATACTTGAGAGGTGATATTTGGCTGGCTGCCAGGGTTAGCTACAATCTAGACCTCCCTTTTAGAGCCTCTGCAGACCCTTACAATGACATTGAATATACCATTACTGATGATGTTACTTGTCATTACCAGCCATCATTTAAAGTTTTGTGGATTTGTGGTCACTCCCGCCCACTGCAATCTAGACAATGAATTACATGACTGTTTCAGAGTGACAAAAAATCAGAAATTAGAAAAACACCCCTGGCCAATTGGTGCCATAGGCAACTGCATAGGTCATCTATGTCTAAGGCTGGCCATGGACATTATGCTCCTTATAACTCTGCCAACACCCTTCCCCCTCCAGATGTACTAGTTAGTCTTAGCTGGTCACTCCCATCCCCTGCTTGGCCAGCTTCTGCAGCATTCAGGATGTTAAACCCAGTCATCTGGGGTACAGTCACTGCCAAATCACCTATGGTTTAGAGCTAGTTAGGCACAATGAGTCTTAAGGGGAGTGGCCTTCAGAGTACATTTGCAAGAGAGCTGAACTACAAACCCTGATAGGCTATGTATTTAGGAATAATGTTTTAAGTATCCATGCAGAATTTGACTACATTTTCAGATCATAAGGGTATTAAAGGGTGTGGGTAAAGAAAGGGTTCATAGATAGATATTTGCTGTAGATGGGGTGAAGCCACACAACAGGGGTATTAATGTATTACAACCGAATGACAACTTTAGGTGTTTCTACAGTTACATCCTACTGACACCTCTTGGAGTCAAATATCACTTGTTCATATTTGCATTAATAATTCCCAAACAATGCTTCATATAAAGTATTAAAATATTTTATTGTAAATATTATGCAGAGGCAAGCACAACTGTATTGATATTATCTGTTTCTAGTGCAGGTAAAGAGATATTAATTGTTGCTCATATAATATTTATTTATATTGCCATATATTTCATGTTTTTTCTTAATATCTTTACAACCAAGTAACACAGACAGAACTGTGTGGCCTCATGGGAAAGCTCTCAGCTGGATAAACAAAATGCTGAAGACAGTGTGTGTGCAACTTGAGTGGTTGCTGAGATATTGTGTTTTAAAAAAGTAGTACAAACTTTATAGTTACTATGTTTATTTGACTTATAAAATCATTTTTAAGATCTAAAACGTAAAGAATATAAAAATAGTCTATGCTGAAGGGTTTGCCAGTTACACTTCTTCAATAACCCCTATGGTTCCAGAGGTGTGCATGTTTGTTTGAAATGTGAGGACATAATTTGATTCTATCAAAAACTTAGGCTCCACCCACTGGAAGTTATAGTTCAAACTTCCAGAGCTCCATTGGAGGGGATGAGTGAAGGACCATATACAAATTTTCTGGAAAGCTTATTTGCAATATTAGGCTTTTTTATTATATAGTTTGAAGGATGGCCAACAAAAAGATAGTAAGGGAATATAGATGGAAATGTAATGAGGTAAAGAGAGAAGACAGGAGTGTTTACAATACTATTACAGATGATATATACAACACCTCAGAACAAGGAGGAGTAAAAGCCGATGACTGGAACAGGGGACATTATTAAACAAATAAAATCAAGATGACAGTGTTAATCCCCGCACTGGCCCAGTAATCAAGTGTCCGCAATCCTCAACACTAACACCAGTGACAGATGTGCACATTGGGAGGATGACAAGTACACACACAGTAAAGTACAATTTCCCTTAAGAGCACAGAGAGATCACAGTCAGTCTGTGGCTGGATTCTCCCTCTTTCTCCAGATCCCCAATAAGACTCCCCACTGGCACAGCCATACGGTTAAGTTCTCAGCTGAGTGGTCATGGCAAAACCTCTAGCTCCCTCTCTGTCCAACCAGTGCTTCGTGTCCCTGCCCAAGTAGCTGATACAAACACACACTTTGAGATTTGATTTATATACAAACACACAGACACTCCTAGGAAAGGCTGGCACAGGTTTACTAGCTATGCCCCCTTTTGCCCAGACTAACATGTAGTTATCACTGCCACCAACTACTACTTATCAGCTACTATAAGGTCCTTCCCAAAGGGTGACCAATTCTACTGTGTGATGTTACTATTATCCAAATGGTGAGTGGGACCAACAGCAAAGCTATTGGAGTGGCCTATGCAGTGTCACCAAATACACATGCAAGTACTCTAAGAGCTTAAATATCTCTAAACAAACCAGCAACAATTAAAATGTTTAAATATATTTAATAATAAATAATAAAAGCACAAGACAATGCTCAATAACAAACACAGTTACTTCAGAGTTCAGAATCAGAGGAAATATTTTAAAACAACATTGCAGGACAGTCTCAAATAAATACAGAAAAACATCTAAACTAATCTTCACTATATTCCTAGCTCTAAAAGAAACTATGTTCTAAATAACTTAATTACAGAGCAAGGCAAATACACATGATGAATGGATGTTTTCAAATCCAAGACAAGATACAAAATGCCCAGACTCACTCTCTGAGATAGTTCTTAAATTACTATCAAACATTACTGCTAGATGACATCACTTCTTGTCACCTGCCCTCAGTTTCCAGGCCAACAGAAACTTAAATTTTAGTACCTCTGTGTCAAAAATACTTATCTCTCAGATGTTTGCTCAGAACTGGAAGTCGTAAAACAATTAAATACTTTTACATTTTAAACCTAGTAATTATTTCTCTCTAGGAAATAGAAAATAACTTCTAGCTGTAGACATCTTGTCTTCTTGCCGAAACTGAGAGATGCCAGAGTCGTAAACAATTTCAACCTATTTTCTTGATGGCCTGCAAGTTAACTCTGTATGATACAGCTACTACTATTAAAAAAATAAGTTATGTCTTACCATAACATTCCATCTGAGTTATTGATCTTCTTCCAGTCATCACTGATGGGTTCGGTTCCGAGCCCTCGGAACTGAGTCTCTCTTATACCAAGCTTGAGTGCACCAAAAACTCTCGAGCTAAGCTGCTACCCATAATTCCCCTCACTCAGTTACCTCAGATTGAGTTTGCATGCAACATATAGAAGAAACAGAAAATCAGAGGCCATCTCTGTGCAGAATTCCTGAATCACCACAAAGACCCAGAAGATCTACCAGGAGCCTTTGGCGGGGGTCGGTGGGAGGGTGTGATGACTGGAAGAAGATCAACAACTCAGATGGAACGTTATGGTAAGACATAACTTCTTTATCTGAAGTTGTTAATCTTTTTCCTATTCATCACTGATGGGACAGAATCCCAAGCTACTTGGATAAAGTGGGTAGCCCTTATGAAAGAACATTCCTGAGAACCATTGAGCCAAAGGCTGCTCTTCCCCAGGAGATCAGATCCAATTTGTAATGCTTGATGAAAGTATGGGGTTTAGCCCAGATAGCTGCTGCACAGATGTCATCCATGGAGGCCCTAGACTGGAAGGAAATCAATGCCGCAATAGCCCTAGTTGAGTGAGCTTTGATTTGACCAGGCTTAGATTAATTCGTAAGTGAACATGAGAAGCTAATTCTCATTTTGACACGGAAATTTTAGATACAGCACATCCCATTCTAGGACCAGAAAAGGAAATGAAAAGTTGGTCCAACTTGCGAAAGGACTTAGTTCTGTCTAGGTAGACACATAATTGTCTATGAACATCCAATGAACGTAGACAGTATTCACCTTTGTTTGAATAATTTGGAAAGAATACAGGGAGCTCAAAGGACTGGTTAATAGAAAAGCCACCTTGGGGAGAAAGGATGGGTTAGTACAAAGTAATACTCTGTCCTTATGGAAGATCAGATAAGGGCTCTTGATACATAAGGCTTGCAACTCAGATATCCATCTGGCTGAAGTGACCGCCACCAGAACAAGGATTTCCATGACAGAAATTTTAGATCACATGTCGCAGCAGGCTCAAGAGAGAGATACTGGAGAACCCGGGAAAGATTCCATGCCTCCACTGGCTGCCTGATGGGAGGTCTGCTGTGGAAAATTCCCTTGAGAAAGGTTTTGCAAAGTCAGGTGGAAATAAGCGCGACTCCATCTGAACCATTATAGAAGTTGGAAATAGCTGCTAAATGGACTTGAATGGTGGAAGCTGATGCACCATTCTCGAACAACTCAACAAGGTAATGAAGAATAGAAGCTACTGCAGCCCAGAACATATCTAGCTTCCAACTATGTGACCAGATAAAGAATCTTTTCCATTTGTCCCTGAAAAATTTTTTGGTAGATGATTTATGAGAGGCCAGGATAATATCACGGACATGTGAGGAGAGGGTTTCCTGCCTGGCAACTAATGGAAGTGGAGAAACCAAGCCATCAGCTTGAGAGTGGATAGGTTCAGTGGAGTCATCCCTTGTGGGTGAGATATGAGGTCCTGATGAGTGTCTAGGATCCAAGGAGATTGTAACAGATGAGGTCGGAGGAAGGGAAGCCACACTTGATGAGGCCAGAACTGAGCAATGAGGATCACCTTGCTTCTCAACCGAATAGGGGAATCAGACAAATTGGAAGATAAGCATAAAGGAGACCCGTAGGCCAATCATGAATCAAAGCATCTCTCAGTGACTCCCCGTGAGGGGGAAAAAGGGCAAAGTAGCTGCTGCATTTTGTGTTTGAGGTGGAGGCGAAAAGATCACAGCATGACTGGCCTCAACGGCTGAAGATTTCTGCCGTCACACTCGGATTGAGAGACCACTCATAATGACGGAGGATGCATCTATTTAGCCTGTCTGCAATCACGCTGGAGTTTCCCGGCATATGCATTGCGATCAGAAAGTGGTTAGAAGCTATCGCCCAATGCCAGATTCTCATGACTTTGCGACATAGGGGGTAGGATTTGGTCCCTCCCTGTTTGTTTATGTACCAGACAACAGACATGTTGTCTGACTGGATAGCAATTGTTCCTGATGGAAGGAGTGGATTGAATGCTTGCAACGCCAATAGCACCGCTCTTAAGTCCATGACATTGGCATGCAATTTGACCTCTATGCTGGACCACATGCCTTGGACTGACTTTCCCTGGAAGTGGCTCCCCCACCCTATCAGGGAAGCATCTGTGGTCACTGTGGCACTGGATTGGGGAGCCTGGAAGGGGCGACATCAAACATTTTTGTCTGTACTCATCCACCACAGGAGATCTTGTTTGCAGGTATTGGTGATGAGAATCTGTGAGCTCAGGGGATGGAGATTGGATATCCACTGGGACAGAAGGAGCCATTGTAACAGTCTCATGTATAATCTGGCTAGGGGAACAATTGGGATGGCCACTGCCATAGACCCTAGAGCCTGAAGAACTTCCCTTGCAGACAACTTTCTTAGACAGAGAATCACTTGAACTTGTGCCCTTAATTTCTGAAGTCTGTGAGGGGGAACAGAGACCAGACTTGATTGAATGTTGAATATTGCCCTATAAATTCCAATTGTTGTGAGAGCTGAAGTCTGGATTTTTTCCCAGTAGATGGTAATGCCCAGTGACTCCGCTAGAACCAGAGTGTAGCAGAGGGCCTTGACAAGAAGGCACTTGTTGGGGGTGGAGAGGAGCCAATCATCTAAATACGGAAACACCTGGAATCTCTGAAGTCTCAGATGAGCTGTGGCCACTGCTAGGCATTTCGTGAACACTCTGGGGGGCCGTCGAGAGACTGAATGGCAGGGCTCTGAACTGGTAGTAATTGGCTCCCAGCCAGAAGCAAAGGAGACTCCTGGAGCACTTGACCATTTTGATGTGATAATACGCATCCTGGAGGTCTAACGAGCACATCCACACATCCTCCCGCAGAAAGGGGAGGATGGATTGAATCATGACCATGCGGAACTTGGTCTGAAGCACAGATTTGATTAGCTGGCTGAGGTCCAAAATGGGCCTCCAGTCCCAGGTCTGCTTTGACACTAAAAAGAATCTTGAGTAAAACCCTGATCCACACTGGTCTAGGGAGGACCTGTTGGATGACTTGTTTTTGACATAGCTTTCATATTTCGGAAGCTGCTTCCTCCCTTTGACTGGGTGGAACATCGAGAAGGGATTTCGGAGGTCTTGGATAAAAGATTAGGGGAATGTGATAGCCTCTGGAAATTATTCTCTGCACCCACTGATCGTTTGTAATAGAGAGCCACACGCCCCCAACTGCTTCCAGAGGAAAGCAATCAGGCAGTGCTTCAGGAGCACTGATACGGTCTTCCCGAGAACAGATCTCTGGAGTCCTGATTCCGTGGACCCCCTCTGCCCCGAAAGGGGCATCTTCCTTTACTGGAACCCCTTCTGCCTCTGGGGGAGTCCTTACCATGTGCGTCACGGAAAGGACCTTGAGACTTCTTGTGCCACATCTTCCCACTCCTCTGGTTCTTGAAGAAGGAGCGCTGAGGTTTGGAAAAATGTAGACCCATGGCAGACAAGGTCTTCCCATCCTGCTTGCAACTGACTAATGTATCCCTGACCTTAGCACCGAACAAAGCTGATGGCTTAATAGGGGCATTTAAAAAGGAAGACTTGAAGGTGTCCTAGAGGTCACAAATGCGCATCCAGGCATGGCATCTCATAACTACGCCTGCACCTGCAGCTCTAGCCACTCCTTCAGTTGCGTGGGACAGCAACCTCATGGACAAATTGGAGAGTGACTCTAGGGTGGCAAGTTGTAAGCAACTTTATCATGTGCCCCAATCAAAACTTGACCCGCAAGGGTTCCAGAGATCTCGGTGATGAGATCTCTCTGGAGCCTTGTAAAATGTGCCAAAAAGTTCAGAGACCTGACAGCAACGGTTACTGATGCAAAAACTCACTTCCCTAACCTGTCCACTGCCTGGGACTCCCTGTTGGGTGGGTGGACAGCAGGACTTTCCTCCGCAAGGTCCTTTTTTGTGGCTGTTGCCAACAGCATAGCATCTACTAGCAAACCTCTAGACCAATGGGGTTGATACTCTGGAGGGGAGAGTATCTTATCTGATCTCCTGGGGATGGCCTCAGCGGTGTCAGGGTTCTTCCATGGCTACTACACGATGAGCTTGACCAACTCATCGGCAGGGGGGAGTCACCCAAGAAGTAGAGGGCTGAGAGCAGAAGGCCTGCAGGAATACAGATTCCTCTGAGGAAGGATTAGCGGGCTTCCAGTCACCCCTCTGCTTCAAGATTTCGAGAATGTCTCCAAATTAGACAATGTCAGGGGGTGACCGTGGGTATCCTTCCCCATCATTGTAGTCTGTATCTTCCGTGAGGGACTCCTTTGGGGAGTCCATGTGTTTCCTCTTACATGCCCATTTCTGTGGGGGTTCTTCGGTGGAAGCATCCGAAGGAGACTCAGAAAGGGAAATACCCTGAACAGGGGGGGGGGTTTCCTGTGCCTTGCACTGTCATAGTCCTGGGGGGGTGGCCTTTGACATCTGCAGCTCAGAGGGAACTGGTGGAATGTCTGACATAGGAGGATTGCTCAAAGTGAGCACCCTCTCCATCACCCAGAAAGCAGGCCCACCTGAAGAGGAATGGGAGCCCGGAATCAAATAAGACAATTTTGAAACCGGAGTCACACCCCACTCCATGCAGTCCACTCCTGGGAACAGAGCCTCAAGCAAAACCGGGGTGGGAGTCACCCTTGGACAAGAGGAAGGAACCGGCAACACAACCTGAACCGTGGCCGGAAATGAAGGTTCCACCCTCAAGCATGAGATTGAGGAAGGGTGAGTTCCGATGGAACCGACACCCAAAGGGGCCTCGGAGCCGTAGACATGGTCATTGTCTGTGCCGAGGTAAGGGGTCCTCTCACAGATGACAGAAAAATTAGCCTTGGAACCAAGGGATCCAAGGGAGGAGAGTACATAGGGGTTGCTGGTGTAATAGACCCAAATCCCGGAGTAGGATGGGGTCTAGGAAAAATTGTAATTCCCCTGACGGTCAGCAGCTGATCAAAGAGGCGCACCACATCCAATTCCAAAAGGCTCCTGGTGGACCTCACCGATGGCCCTGTGGGGGAGTCAGGCCGGTCCAAAAAGGGGCTGAAAGCTTGTCCGTCAAAAGGATCTGCAGATGGGGAGTACTGAGTCCATGGTGTATTGAAGAACAGCACCAATGATTCCAGTTTGAAAACCAGCAGTAGGGGAATATTCAGAGCCAAGAATGGGCTCAGAGCCGAGGTCACTGCTGGGTGGAGGTCAATAGTGGCTCCAAAGCTGTAGTCAGAACCGATGACAGAGAGGAGATGGGGGATGTCAGTGCCAGGGTAAAGACAGGCAAACTGGTCAGAACTGAGATTGTAGTTGGCACCGTAGTCATCGGTCTCAGTATGAGGCACTGGAATCAAACTCAGAGCTGAGATGGTCAGAACCGAGGAGTCGATAAGGTGCTCTGAAGAAGTCCTGTGGGTCTTGTGCTTATGGCTTTTGCCCCTTTCACTGGCCGGTGAAGAGGGGTCTGAACAAGGACATTTCTTGTCCACAGAAGGAGGGGATGAGACCTCTGATGCAGAAATAGCTTCTGAAAAAGGCAAGGGAAGCAGGCCCTTAAGAATCAGCTTGTTTCATCTTTTATTCAGCGTCCGCTGACTGAAGCTGGCACAAATATCACATGGAGGTTTCACCGATAAATGCAGAACCCCCAAACAATACACACACTCTTCATGTAAATCACTATTCGGAAGTTTACCACTGCAAGAAGAGCAGTGTTTAAACCACATAGTCCCTTTCTTCTCTGACATAACAGGAAAAACACACACGCTAAAGAAGAAGAAAGTGTAGAGAGAAAGGGAGAGGGGGAAATACCAACAATGGTATTGGGAATACCACAAGGGTAAAAAGGGTTAATACCAACAATAGTACGAAAAGAAATACCTGTGGGTAGAGGTGAGTGAGTAATTAGAGAAAAAATAGCCAACTGACAAGAAAAACTCACAAATACTTATAAATTTTGAAAAAATATAACACTTAGCTGGAGAGCTCGGTGAAAAACTGCTATATGGCTGCATGGCAAACAAGATCTGAAGTAACTGAGTGAGGGGCATTGTGGGTAGCAGCTTAGCTCAAGAGTTTTTGGTGCATGCAAGCTTGGTATAAGGCCGACTCGGTTCTGAGGGCTTGGAACCGAACCCATCAGTGATGAATAGGATGAAGATTAACAACTTCAGATCATACATTTGCACAGGTATATACATTGGAGCTTTTCTCCCCGGGCCTCTGCTGAAAATGGAAATATATCCAGTCAGACTAGCCCGGTTAACAAATGTAAAATAAAATAAAATAAATAAATAAAATTTCTGTTCTTTTCCAGTAGGATACACTGATTCTTGAAGTTCAGTACATAACATACAGTTTAACACACTTCTGCACCAGCTGTTTAATACAAACATAACATATAGTTCTCTTATATTTGTAAGACAAATATATAAATCATATTAATATTCACAAATGACATATGATTATTTATAAAATTCCAGATAGCTGGGCTGGCAGCCTCACAGACAGTTTTGTTTAAGAAGTAAAGTATGTCATTCATTAGAATGAAGAAGAAATTTCTTCTTCTCTGTCTGCGGTAGTTGAAGGAATGGAATGTTTTATGTTAAGGTGAGACTATTTTGCAGGAATGGTAGTTTTGGATAAACAGAAGATGAGGATAATGAAGACCTTTCTTCTTCCAGTGTCCCAAACAAGAAGAGAGAGAGAAGACTGCAGTGAAGGTTTAAGGGTAGAAGAAGATCATGGATTATGAACTGCAGAGTACTGATGTTGCTAAAGCATTCAGACATTCAAGACACTAAAGCAATGTCTTTTGGTTTTTCCTGGTTAGGGGTCGCCACAGTGGGTCTGCAAATTTATTGGCAGTGGAGTTTTTACTGTGTCAAGTTGCCAGCCCAGTGCCCAGCTGGAGAACATGTAGATTCTGCACAGAAGGCACTCCAGCCAAGAATCAAACCAAAGAACCTCTTGGTGTGAGGCAACAACACTAACCACTGCACCACTGCAGAACACACTGATGTGTGGAAAATGTACTGAATTTGTGTGGCTTGGGAGAAAAGGTTTAATAGTTACATTAAGGATGCTCTATAGTTTTCTTAAAAACATTTGTGACTGGCTACAAAGAGATTGTCATAAAGATGGAAAAGATAATCAACCAAAGCTGTTAAGCACCCCACTGCTCATGGGCTCAGTACAAAGCTGTTTTTTTAGGGACATTAAAAGGAAATAATAGCATGCAAAATGTGGGGAATTATATAACTTTAAGTATGACATACACTAACATTTGTGCATGTGAAAAAAATGCTGGCAGTTTAAAGTAAGAAGGACAGAGCTAGAAAAGTAGTTAAGTACATTAGGGTTACAATTTAATAAGTAGAAGTGTAAAGGTTATGAGTGGAAGAGATTCCATTTTCATAAGAGCAAAAAACAGGTTAGACCACATCTTTGGAAGTAGATCTGTACCAGAAGTTGGGAGGAAAACAATTTAAAGGAAGTGATGGGTTTTATTCATACCTCTCAACTGTACAAATTTTCGCAGAATGTCCAGATTTTTGCCTCATATTTTTGATGTGTTCCTCCTAAAATCTGTAGCTTTCTTGCAAATATCTGAGGATTGAAGTCATTAAATAATGACAAACTTTTGTGTTTAAGACTCCACATCCTTCAAAAAGTTCATGCTAATGCAAAACCTATTATTCTATCAGCTTTATAAGTTTGTAAGAGCAATATTTAAAAGTCCCTATTTGTCCCCCCATAGTTTTAAGCTTTGTCTAGATTTTTTGCTGTAAGAGGTTGAGAGGTATGGTTTTATTCCATATGTTTATTTAGAGCGAAAAAGAAGATTTGTTTGGTTAAGTCTGATTTGTGTTTGGGAGTATATTTAGTTGAGGTTTACTTGTTAACATGGTTGGTCAACATTGAGATGATGGGGATCTTATTTTCCCCTGCAGTATGAGAAACCAGATTAGATGGTATAAAACAGGGGTTTGTACAAAAGTGGGGAAGAAGGGGAATGTTGACAGTCTTAACTGGCCTTCTCTTCTTTACACCTCTTTTTCTTTTGACAGAGACTATTCAAATTAATTTTTAATTTTATTTTTTGTAATGGAAAGCATAAACACTTGAGAATTTGTCACCATAAAGGTAGTGCAGGAATGTGTACATAGTCCTAAGTTCATAGGCTCATAGGTCCATACTAGGCCAATGAATTTTGGAGGCTTTATAAGTCTGTCCATGCAACTCAAATGTATACCAAAATGTATTTTGTCTTAGAGGTTATTTTAAGTGATATATGTTAGTTAGGGCATGATTTAAATTCTGGTCTGCCCATAAGTGGAACAAGTGTCATACCAGGGGTGAACTTCATGTTTCTCATCCACTTGTCCCAGTTGAATTTGAATACAGTTAGGGAAGTGCTTTGCTTCACATAGATGGGAAGCCTATTCCACAGAATGGGGATTCTCTGAGATACACACCTTTCCCTCCAACATGTCCAATTGAAGTCACAAGCAAAGTTGAAATCCTTAGATCTAGTAGTTCTGGTTCATTTTGCAGATATACAAAAGGTCCGTCAGAGTGGTATCCAAGGATGCCTTGTATGCCAGGCATAAATCACCTCTCAGCAGTCTGTAGGAACCAGAGTATAGAGACAGGGCTTTGAGGCAATCTTTGTAAGACATTGTATTTATGCCCTGTATTCTTTTTGTGAGGAACATCTGTGGACATTCCAGTTGTTGCATGAGCCTGGCCAGGTAGATACCAAAGCGGGCATTATACTCAATAATGGGTTTGATGAGGGCTGAGTATAGTGACACAGTCAGTGATTTCCCTGGCCCTAGATGCCCTGATGCCCTGATGCCCTGCCCTTACTTATAAGTTGAGTGATATAGAATGATTTTCTTACTACGTTAGACACATGTTGGTCAAAAGCTAGCTTACTGTCTACACAAGTCCCCAGTCCCTGACTATTGTGTCTAATGTTCAGGCTGTTTTATCAGTGAAGTAGTTTTCATGAATGGCTGACTTCCAGAAAGGTACTACTATGCACTTCTTGGCATTTAGTTTCAAACCACGGCTTTGGCACCAGTCATTTGTCTGTGTTAGATCTTCCAGTAAAGTGTTAGTATCTTGTGGGGTTTCTATTATTGCACGTAACTTACAATCATCTACTGACTTGCTAAGCCAGAGGCTTGACTTCCTAAAAATATATGCCAAAGAGGAGCAAACCCAGCACAGAACTTTGTGGGACTCCACTGTTGACCAGTCTATTCGTGGAAGTGGTCTCTACAATCCTAACCTCCTGGGTCCTGTCTGTGAGCCAGCTGGCTATCCAGCAAGTTACATAGTGGTTTATGCCCAGTTCTTTGAGTTGGTTTACAATGTCTGAGTGCTGTATTATATCAAATGCCTTAGTTAGATCAACATAGGCAGTTTGTACCATTTTGCCCTCATCCGTTGCCATGGTAACCTTCCGAAAGAAGTCCATGAGATTCAGTAGGCATGATGTGCCTTTGGCAAAACCAAATTGGGATGAGTCCAGTGTCTGAAGGTTTCCTATGTCATTGCTAATTATTTCCATGAAAATTATTTCCAAGGCTTTGTATATGAGACTAGTCAGACTAATGAGTCTGTAGTTCCCAGGATCTGTCAATGGTCCACCCTTGTGCAGTGGGACGATCACTGCAGTCTTCCATTTGGGTGGCATGAAGTGTGTGCAGAGGCTATGGATGAATAGTGACTCAAGTGACTCTGACAGGTTATATTTCAGACTATATAGGAGACATCCTGGAATATTATCAGAGTCCATTGAAGCTGTATTCTTGGACTTAGGCAGTGCATTTAAGACCTGCTCCCCACTGATAGATGCAGGGGTTATGTTAGATGGCATTTCCTGAAGGGATAGCAGGAGGTGAGAAGGGGATAAAGTTGAAGTTGAATTTGTCAGCAGAAGAATTGCTATATTTCCCAGTTCCATCAGTATAGTTACATTTACCAACAGTTCAGCAAACTGTTGTGTGCTGACTTTGAGATTTTGGACATAGTTAAAGAAGACCTTATGTTTGTTCTTGGCCTGGGATGCTATCTTTACTTCATAATTTGCTTTGTCGAACTTAATTAGTCCTCTTAGTTATCTATTCAGTTTGATGAGAGAGTTTTTAATGTTGCTTTGTGTTAGACTTCTCAGTTTGAGTTGTGAATTTATTTTTTCTTTTGTTATATAACCTGTTTAATTTTGGATTCTACCAGGGTGTTTTATTTTTGTGTTAATTTTGGGTTACTTCCAGTAGGCACAGCAGTCTCTATGCAACCATTGACATGATTGTAAAGAGCTTCTGTGTTATCTGGGTTTTGAGGGGCTTGAAATTTTGACAGCTTATCAGCTAATACAAGGTTTGCCGTGGAATAGTTTCTAACTGTTACAGGGTTTGCGTGGGTTCCACAATTGATTCTTATTTCAAAGGAGACTGCTTTGTGGTCTGACCTTTCTGAAGAGGACATGACACTGCAGCATTCTCCCATATTTGTGAGTACCAGGTTTAATATGTTTGTACCTCTAGTAGGTGTATGCACTAACTGGTCCACGGTGTTTATGTTTACAAATTCTAGAAATCTCTGGGCCTTCAAATTTGGGGTCCTGTAGAATTCCCAGTTTATAGCAGGATAATTAAAGGCCCCCATGTGCATGGTATTTGGCTGAATGGTGAATGTCTCCAATAGGTCTAAGTATGAGGTATGGGTTTCATGGGATATAGAGGGTGACCTATAGTTTGCTAGGATATGGTATGGGACTTTGTCTATGATAATCTGGACATGGAGGAACTCTAGTCATCATCCTATTTCACTAACCTAGAGGTATAAAAAAAAACACTGAAAAATAAAAAAATCAAGCCACCAAGACTGAGCACTTTCACCATAAAATTCAAATGGCTTCTTCAGAGTCAAACCAATTAAGTCAAATTGTAGTTATATACTCAAGGTAATAATCAATCATTCAATTATTTGCACCAGAAACAAAGACTAGCCCTAAGCTTAGCTACATTTACTATTGAGAAAGTTTCAAACATTAAAAAACACTATAATGTGTATAGCGTTAGTTAAAAAAACATGTTAAATGCTATAAATACACAAAGTATAAGACCTAAAATATTAGTAATTACATTCAGCAGTAAAACTGTAAAAAAGAAAGAATAATTTTTTCTAAATTATAAACAACTCATATTTCTGTAGCCCTCTGTTTCAAACAGGGGGCTATTGAAACAAAATAATTCAGCCCAGGTTTGCAGCAGGCATTCATTCTAAACTGCCACTTAGCCTCCCTAATTTCCAACTCAAGTTTAACGTCATCCCCCCTAACATCACCACAGACCCGGTCAATAACAAAAAATACAAATATTTTGAAATTTAGACATTCCAAGGTATGGTGGGTGTTTTTATTTTTGATATCCCTCAAATGCTCTACAATACAGTCCCAAAGTCTCCTGAAGGTCTTTCCTACATAAAAACCTGGACAGGATAGGCATGTTGCTAAATATTGCAATTACATCTTCCAGGGCAACCTATGCTACGTTCATACATTCCCCACTGACACACTGGTGCCATCATTAATATTTTTACAAACCTCACATGCACCCCATTTGTACATTAATGATCTGGGTGTAACTTTTGTTCTAATTCCACTCTCCAACATATTATTAAGGTTCCTACCCCTACTATAGACTATCCTAGGTTGGAATTCTAATTTTTCTTTCATTTCTTTGTCAAAATGTACATCCCATAAACTTTTTATACTAGCCATTAATGTTGGTGTCCCTTCATTATATTGCAATACCAGGACATGTGAATCAAATTTGTCCTTAGCCACTCTACTGACCATTAAGCCTGCTTTTAAAATCGGCTTAGATGTAGTGCCCCTTTTAATCAGAACCTCTTTCTTGATTTTCAAGAGCAACCCCAAAGGATACCCCCTGTCTTTAAACATACCAATTAGTGCAAAAATCTCCTTGGAAAAAGTTCATCATCACTTATGAGGTGAGATATCCTTACCATTTGGCCTTTAACTATCCCTTTTCTTTGATGTAGTGGATGGCAACTGTTGAAATGCAGCAACATATTAGAGTAAGTTTCTTTCCTGTGAATAGGACTTACCAGTGTTCCAGTTGTAACATCTCTAGTCAGATGGGTATCTAAAAAAACAATCTCCCTAGTATGAAATTTAAAAGTGAATTCAAAGAAGGTGGTTGTGCCATTAAGATATTCAATGAAGTTGTTCACAAGTTGTTCCTCCCCTCCCCATAATATCATAACTTTATCCAAAAATCTGACATAAAACACAATATTGGCCATAAAGGCAGAGGAAAACATATCTTTCTTCCCATTCCAAGAAAACCAAGTTGGCAAAACTTGGAGCATATTTGCCTCCCATAGCCACTCCAGCTTCCTGATGGAAGAATTCACCTTCAAACATAAAGTAATTGTTTGTCAAAACCACCTCCATGAGTTCCACTAATAAATTAATTTTAGATTGGTCAATAAACCTTACTAGCCAACAGGCTTTCCTGAATAAATTCCAAGCCCTCCTTGTGAGGTATTACCGAGAACATTTCAACAGTTGCCATCCACTACATCAAAGAATAGGGATAGTTAAAGGCCAACTGGTAAGGCTACCAGTGAAGGATGTACTCATTGGGAGGATGACAAGAAGACACACAGCAAAGTACAATTTCCCTTAAGAGCACACAAAGATTAGAGTCAGTCTGGGGACTGGTTTCTCTCTCTCCAGATCCCCAATAAGACTCCCCACTGGCACAGCTATAGGGTTGAGATCTCAGCTGAGTGGCCAAGTCAAAACCTTCAGCACCCTCTCTGTCTAACCAGTGCTTCATACCCCTGCTCAAGTAGTTGATGCACACACAGTTTGTAATTTGATTTATAAACAAACACAAACACATACCTGGGAAGGGCTGGCACAAGTTTACTAGCTATGCATCCTACTGCCCAGACTATAAGGTAGTACCAGCTGCCACCAGCCACTACTTATAAACTACTTTTAAGGCTCTTACAAAGGGTGATTAATCCAACTGTGTAATGTTACTATTATCCAAATGGTAAGTGTGATCAAGACTTGTAAGGCTATTTAGGAGCGGCCTGTAGACTATCACCAAATACACATGCAAGTACTCTCAGAGCTTAAATATGTCTCACAAATAGCCACAGAGATAGTTTTAAATACATTTAATAATAAATAATAAAATAACAAGACAATACTCAAACATCACAGTAACTGCAGAGTTCAGAATCACAGGAAATAGTTTAAAACAACATTGCAGGACAGTCTCAAATAAATACAGAAAACATCTAAACTAATCTTTACTATATTCCTATTTATATCTAAAAGATATGACTATACCCTAGACTTACTTACAGAGCAAGGCAAATGCAGATGATAATAAGTGCTGAATGAATGTTTTTAGGTCCAAGATAAGAGACAAAATGCCAGTCTCACTCTCTGAGATAGTTCTTAAATTAATAATACACATTACTGTTGGGTTAGCCTGGATGACATGACTGTTTGACACCTTCCTTCAGTTCCCAGGCTAACAAAAACTAACATAAATTTTAACATCTCTGTGTGAGAAGTACATTTCTCTCAGAAGTTTGCAGAACATGAAAGTTGTAAAATAATTAAACACTTTTACATTTGAAACCTAGTAATTATTTCTGTTTCAAGACAGGAGGAAAACTTCTAGCTCTAGACATTGTCTCTGCTTACTGAGATTTAACACAATCGTAAAACACTTTACTTTTCAACTTATTTTCTTGGAGTTTTGCAAGGTAACTCTTATGTTCCAGCTTCTACTATTAAAACATACATTTGCACAGGTATATAGTTTATATGCATTTCTGTTCTTTTTCAGTAGAGTACACTGTGGACACATTCTTGAAGCTCAGTATATACTATACAGTTCAACACACAGTTCTGCACCGGTAGTTTAATATACATAAAGCATATAGTTCTCTTACATTTGTAAGACAAGCATATGAATCATATTAATATTCACAAATGACATATGATTATTTACAAAATTCCAGATAGCTGGGCTGGCAGTGTCACATTTCTAGGGTCTATATTATATGTTCAAAGTTTCAAAACTTTGAACATCATATAATCAAACTTACATGAGCAATGTTTTAAAACTTCGAACATATAATAAAAATAAAGAAAGGAAAGAAAAGAAAAGAAACCTACCTGAACCCTGTGAGCAGAGGGATAACCCCTCAGCACCCCCATACCCCCACTACTTAAATATACCAACTCCAAGATGGCACTTCAGTGAAGTGAGATCGCCGTAGGGAATATTTCCCTTTACTTCACTGCAGTGCAGTCTTGTAGTTGGTATATTTAAGTAGCGGGGGGTGTGGGGGGGTGCAGCCCAGGTGCCCCCCCTGCTCACAGCGTTCAGGTAAGTTGGTTTTGTTTTGTTTTTTTAATTACATGTTTGAAGTTTTAAAACTTCGCTCATATACGTTTGATTATATGAGGTTCGAAGTTTTGAAAATTCAAACATATAATATAGACCCACATTACTACATAAATCATATTAATATTTTCAACTGACATATAATTATTTACAAAATTCCAGATAGCTGGACTGGCAGTATTTCCCTGGTGTCACAAACTAAATGTTACCAAAATTCTTTAAAAATAAAGAGGTACTTTTATTCGCACTATATATATTTGGGGAGTCCTGTATGAGTCAGAATTATATAATAAGAAATTAGATCATAAAGAATATAGACAGGGTAGCAGCTTTTATAAAACATTTAAATACTACAACATGACTTTGTGTTAACTTTTTATAGAAAGTTTAGCATATGTTTTATTTTACATAACTGTTAAAATGTGTGGCTGTTTAGAATTATTATTTAATAAACGTAAACTAAAGTAAAAAATAGTCTGAAGAACCATTAAGAGACTTTATTAGATAAAACAAAAAGTGAACAATTTGCAATAGTAGCAGAAGGCTTCACTTTAAAATAAACATGCTACAACTAACATTGGTTTTCAGATCTCAACCATTTGACAAATCCAGCCAATCAGCATTTAAGAACTGTTCATTCATAGAATTTACTCATAACAAAGTCATCTTTCTTAAGAAACAAGTACTGTATTTATATTGCACTTCAAAAAACCTATATGAAAAGCATTAAAACTTTGCTAAATGGTATCTAAAATATTTCAATATATTCATCAGTAGCTGTTTGCCCACAGCAGTAGTTTTAAATAGTAGCAGCAGTGTTTAAGCCAGGATACTTATCTACCTTCATCAATGTAATTCGGTGGTATTCAAAAAATTCTTTCCTTAAGGCTACATCCTCACCTACTGGATACATACTGACATTTTCAGTAACTCTGAATATAAACTCATGTCCTGCCTCAGTGTCCATTACTTATTTAGACAAAGCATTCATTACAATATGACCCCTAATCACTGAATAACTTTTAATATTCTCGACTTTATGGGACATTTTGACTTGCCCACAATAAATGCAGTACGTCACACAATTAGGCAAATATCATTTTTCAATGGCAGGGGGTTCATTCTTCAAGCTTATTTAAAGTCTGGCAGTCTACTGTCCATAAAAATCTTGAAAAACTGACTTATGGTAACACATATCCAGATTTTTAAAACACTATCAAGAACTCAATTTGCATTTGAGTTTTGAGTAGCTGAAGTTAACAAATTATTTTTTAATTTGACTGAAAGAAGAGGTATTTGCAGGAATTACTGAACTTGCGAACATGATTACCTTTTCTGAAGCATTTAATGTATATAAGAAATGGTATGACAACATGTTGCAAATGGAAAATACATTCAGAAAATATCTATCCATCAATCCATCCACAACCACTTTTTCCCATTTTTACACATGGGGTCGGGGTATCACTTCAACAGTGACAGTCATCTAGAGCCAAGGGTTACATCACCAGGTGTCTAGCATCGCTACAGTAGTTCTCCCACACCACAACCTCACATGCTTACATGCACGCTCACACCTATGGCCAATTTAGAGTGCCCAATCCACCTAATGCATGTCTTTGGAATGTGGGAGGAAACCAGAGCACCTGGTGGAAACCCACATGAACCCAGGATGGACATGCAGACTCCACACAGAAGACAACCCAGCCAAGAATCAAACTGGGAAACCTCGCTGTGAGGCAACAACACTCTCTGCTGTACCACTGTGCCACCCCAATTACATTCAGCCAACATATGCTACCAATAAAACAGAGGAAATTACAAAGAGACATAAATGATTTTAAGAAGAGTGATTTTTATTTATGGACACAACACTGTTGTTTAGACCCTGGCCAACTATTTATTTATTTATTTATTTATTTATCATTTGTTGACCGGGAAAATCCAACTAGATTCCACAGAGCCTGTTTTTAGCGGAGGCCCAGGGAGAAATCCTCCAGATGCATGCCTTTGGAATGCGGGAGGAAACCGGAGTACCCGGAGGAAACCCATGCGAACACAGGGAGAACATGCAAACTCCACACAGAAGGCACCCCAGCCGAGAATCGAACTGGAAAACCTCTTGCTGTGAGGCGACAATGTTAACCGCTGCACCACTGTGCCGCCCTAACTAGACACCCACTCTGAATATATAGTTTGGAAGGACAATATGTTTGCCTTTGTCTTAGGTGATAATTTAATAAAGGGGTTAAAAAAATAAAAGACAACAAACCTATCTTTCCATCTGATGCTTAACACCTTAATTTCCTGTGACTGCAGTACAGTCTAAGGATATTCTGCCCCTCTCACAGCTGCCGCATGCACTGTTGTGAGGGTGGTCTGATCCACTCATCAGAGAAAGGCCGAGAGGAAGAGGAGCATGTTGCACTAGAGGTCTTTTCATAAGGAGCAACTCCAGATGGACTAGCTGAAGTATCAGTTCTTAGTAAGGACTTGAGTTATGCCCTTTCCAAAAACTGGCACTTAATATATACATTATATGAATTAAAATGGTTTGCTGCAATTTGAACTTGAAACTTCTTGCTCACCGCCCCAAATAATGTTGCTGCTATTCAAATTAAGATTAGTTGTACCTTTGTACCCACTAGTTACCCCTTGTAACTGCCTTTTATACAGCTTGTGAATAAGATGTTTATTAAGTTCTACAGCAATGCACAAACTTAGAAATTTTACAACTAGTCTCCTGTTGAAAGTTTAGCTCTGAAAAATCTTAATTCCTAGGATACCATTGTAATTAGGTTGATTAGCAGGGTACTGTGGTTGTAATAAATAAGATTGATTATGTTAGTACATGATGTGTTGTCTGATAAAAGTATACTGAAAATAAAGAATTTAGGCTGAAAGGATAGTTGGATGTCTAAAATGTAGGTTATATATGATAACAGGTATCTAATGACCTTGCTCCTGATTTTTGTCATTTTTTACAAGCACCGTTACCTAAAACACTTTAATTTATGGCCTACTAAAAATCCACAAAACATTACAAAAACTACGATTAAGGCCTATTGTTTCTGGTAATGGCTGGGTAATGGAGCTATTATCAGTGTACTCAGAACAAGTTTTGAAACCATTAGGAGCTAAATAGAGAACGCAACTGACTTCTTACAGCAATTGTATGAATGGCCATGCTCAAAGTTGATGGGAGTTTTCTGTTGATGCCACTAAATATAGTCCCACTGTTTACTGTCATACCAATTGGTGCTGATGCCATTCAACAACATTATTGTCAGTCCAGTGGCATCTTATTCAGGGAAAATTTAGATGATCTGTTCCATACCGGAACTTGTATTAGACAGCATTATTTGTTTCATCAAGCTACAGGCACAGCAACGGGTAATCCATAAGCCAACTCATATACTAACATCACACTGTCCCTTTGGCAAAACAAGTACGTGTTAGGTGATGATAATGCACATTTATACATATACTTCTTTTTAAAAATTTTGTGGATGACATTGTTATATTATGGGATGGCACAACTGGAGGACTAATACACTAAGCACTTTTCTCTTAATGCAAAAGATAGCAAATGCTGGAGGTGTGATGTGAAAGAGGTAACTGGAAACATTTTTGGGAGTGTAATTAGGCCAGGAGATTTAAAAAAACTAACTAAAGAGTAGTTAGAAGTGCTTGGGGAACAAACGGTTGCTTATAAGGAAATTATTATTTTGTGCTGGCACACAGGAGGAGATAAAAGAACTGGAGGTGACCCTTGGAAATAAATGGACTTTTGGGGAACAATACATGCAGTATAATGTTCAGAAGGAGGAGTTAATGTTTAAGGGATGGAAGAAGTTTAGGTAATGGGGAATGAAGTATAATTGTCAAAAATGTACATACTGCATAAAAGCAGTGAGAGATATCACTATGGTTTGTTTTCTGTTAATGTGTGTATCTATGTTATTGTTGCAATTGTGATTTAATAAAGATGTTTAAAACAACAAACAATGCAAAACACATCATCAGAACAAATGAACTATGAGAAAAACAGCTATTACATAAGAAAAACTAAAATCACATGACAGTCTTGTGACAGAATATGTCATTTAAAACTATGTCTGATGAAGACAAAACTCAATGTCTAAATATTATCAACAAAAAGATCATATTTTTCAAACCATTAAAAATCACGTGCCCACCACTATAGTAGATAAAATTATACTTAAAAATACTTTACATATGCATATTATTAAAAACATATATAAAAGGAGAACTAAAAATTAAGAGGACAGCTCAGATCTATGATATTTATCTTAAAACCCAAAATATTTGATATTAATGACCATATTTTATTTATTTATTAACTGGGAAAGTCCGAATGGGACAGAGGCCATTTTCAGCAGAGGCCCTGGGAGAAATGCTCCAGACGCATGTCTTTGGAATGTGGGAAGAGACCAGAGTGCCCAGAGAAAACCTACACAAATGCAGGGAAGACATGCAGACTCTGCACAGAAGGCACCTTAGTTGAGAATCAAACTGGAGAACCTCTTGCTGTGAGGCGACAATACTAACCTCTGCACCACTGCGACACTCAGATCCAAGTTAACAGTAAAAGTTACAGATATAACTCCTTCATTTCTAAATATGTGTTGAAATTATTTTGTCTCAGACCTGGTGCCACTTGATCTACTACTGAGAAAACATATTTACATAATCCAGGGAACACCCTCCTATGAATGCTTAAAGCATTGTTGTTGTCCTTTGTGCAAATTACCTAATTATGTTCACAAATCTGCTACAAGAGCATGTTTATGTTTTCGCTTCATAAAAAACGCACAGCTCAAACATCTATCCACATACAGGTCTGCACTCTGTTGTAGATCGATAAAGCCCTGACTACAGTGCAAGCGACTTGGGATTGATTAGCAGCTTGGGTGTCTGAGGAGATGGGGTGCCCATTCTGATGTCAGGCATGTGTTCTGGTGTTCCTCTCACTTGATCCTAACTGGAGACTGGGGGCATGGCAGAGGGATTGTCAAAAAAAAAGATGTGGCATTAAGAAAGAAAGAAAGAAAGAAAGAAAGAAAGAGAGAAAGAAAGAAAAATTTTAAATGGGGCATTGACTGCACTGCTGCAGAGCTGAGGTAATATGCCAGAATATACCATTGCATGGCTGGACCAGAAAGTACATGCCCACGCAAGGGAAGAGGAAATTAGGGCACTGCAAAAAACATCCTTGACAGCAATATCAATATTTTATCAATATCAGTATTCAAACATCCCATATGTTATCAATACCAATATTCTAAAATCTCAGTGAAATTAAACATATGAACAGAACAGTCCTCTGCTTGTACCAACATCATTACTACATCCACTATTTATGCAGCTAAATCAATTAAATATTATAAAATCCTCACACTTTCTTACATGTTTACATGTCTAAAGTGAATAACTGATTGGATAGCACTTGCATATGCTCATTTGCTGTCTCTGTACTAAAACTTCAGTGTGACTTCATGCATAAATTGTACAATTTACTTGTTTTATCACCAGTAGCTTTTAAACGATTATGAAGATCTTTTTTGTCATTATCAAAGAACAGTCAAACTAAATTTTCAAACAAAACTTTATTGAAGCTCCTGTTTCTCACCATGCAGTACTTATATTCAAGTGTTCAAGGAATATAATTAATAACCGTTTCTGTCTGTTTCTTGCTTATCTTGAACACTTTTGGCACTAAAAGCTGATCTTTCTATCCCAAAGGGATGGTGCACTTGTAGACAGTAAACATTTTTAGCTGATATGCACAAAACAGATCACAACCAGCCTTTCTGAGACAACAGGAATCTCAAACACTCATACCATATTGTACAACTTTCATTTTTTTAGGTCGCCTATTTTCTTAAATATTTTTATCCTTTGAATGCCTTGCAATATCCATGCTGCAACCTGTTCCTTCATTTAATTAGTCATTTCATTAATTGATTAATTTGCTGTCAAAATGAAGTAATCCTTTTTTCAACCTTTTTGATCTTGGCTGGTCACCTGGGTCACAAAAAGCCAAGATAAATGCAATGTATGTAATTAAAACTTTTGAAGCAACCAGTCCAGCAGCATCTTATATATATTTAATGCAGTGATCTTACCATCACACTTATACAAATGCTTCTGAATAAAGTAATACTTACGACTGTACTTAGACTTCCTTATTATGATCAGCCACTGTTACCAGCAATTTGCCTAGTACTTGATTTAAAGGGTTTAGGAAGAATTTGATTCAGCTATGGTGACTGCCACATTGTGTTCCTCTCCCATACCATACCATATCAAGTACCATGTTATTTAATCAATGGTCTGAGTATATTGACTACCAGATAATGGTTTTAGTGGGTCTGTATTTGGCAGGCAAGCTTATCTTAAAGTTAGATAAGGGCAGCTTTAACTAGGAAGGTTACAAATTGTGTTAAGACAGGAGTTGTAAATTTTGCTTTATATGTTTGTTTCGTACTTTGTCACACTTCTTTTACTCTCTTCTAAGATGTATCGGCTCATTTTGTATGACATCTGAAGGTCCAAAATGAAAGAAATTGCCTTACATACCTGCTTAAAGTAGTTAAGACCTTTTTATTATAAATAAAAAAGCTATTGTGTCTTATTTGTAATATTATTAGGTTGTGTCCACACTCCACAGAAATGAAAAAAAAATCACTTTTACTTGCATTTCTGTCTAATCAGTTAGACAGAGTCACACTGTCATTATACAGTTATGTAGTGCATGCCACAATAAACATGTAAATATTACTGTTGTATATCCATCTACCCATCATCTTTTCATAAGTATAGAATGTCCACAGTCCTTGTCCATATAAATGCTGTTTACAAGTATATAATTTTTTATCACATTATTCACATTTCCTAAGTCAAGAGTGTATAACCTATTAAAGTTATTTAAAAGACTGTCATTTACTCTTCCTGCTGCGGTTTTGTTCTCACTGCTGGCTAAAATGGCAAATTCTCATCATAACCCCATTTAGGATGTACTCCCGGTTTACAATACTATATTGAATAAACTTGTAATAATCCAATTTTTTTTCCATATAATCTGAAATTAGATAGTTAAGATGGAAATATGAACTGTAGCAAATCATCTAAACCCACTAGCTGCTGGGAAAAAAACTTGTGATCCTGTGCCCACTACCAGATTACCATTCCATTAGCCCCTTTTAAAAATACAGAGTAGCACATTTGTGTACTTGCCTTTCTGTATAGTGTCTAAAAAAAACAGAATGCATGACCATATTGTAGCACTTACTGGACGATTTTTGTTAGCTTGTCTGAGTACTAGTTGCTATTTCCTGCTTCCTGCAGAACTCCTTTCACTTGATCACGTATACCATTTTCCGCTTTTTTAGCTTTTACACAGACTGCACAGAGCCTTGCCAATCTGGCTGCTTCTTCTCCTTCCAACTTTTCCCATTAGGTGTCACCATAGCAGAACAACAGTCTGCAAAACGATAGGCAGTGGAGTTTTACAGTGTGGAGTTGCCAGCCCGGCACCCACCCTTCACATTTCAGATCATTCACTAATCATACTGCATGTTTCATATCGCCACCTTTTCATCAGAGATTGTCATCATTTGTGCCATTAATTATGTCTGTCTCAATGTTATTGCGACTCTTTCCTGACAAATATGTGTGCTTTCTGCTCCTTACATTCATTCTACCCTCTGTTCTCCACTTCCCAGACAACTATAGAATTAAAACAGACAGCAGGGGCTTCTGTACAAGCAGAAGCAATCATTTTCCTGTACTCTAAAGTCTTGAGGATGCCCTTTCTTAGCATGAAAAATAGGACATGCATCTTAAATTCTTTGATCAAGAATTCAGGAGAAAACAAGTAATGAGGGAACAAAAGCTGAAAATTGGGGACAATTTTTTAAATATTACTCTTATTCACAAAAATGATTACAACATTGAAGATTATGATCTGATCTCCAGTCTTAACCTCTTTATAATATGTTTCAGACATGGATGCCAGGGGGTTCACCTTAAGAGTAAAGCTTGAGAAGTGAATCTTGGCATCCAATATTATCATAAAATTCACATGTCATGATGGAAGTATAACACTAAATATCTGGGACGGAACCATGTAAAGGTGGGGGGATCTAGACCCTCATCCTTCAGTCTGAGTCTGTGAGTTGGCGGCAAATATTTCTGTGTTGGCTTTGTTCAGGCACTGCCCAGAAATGATATCAAAGCTTTTCAGTAATCCAGGCATTCAACTATCTCAGTGAAATCCTTTCTTGGGTTCTGTGTAAGGAATAAACAATCATTCATAAGTACAGCCTTACTATCTCACACATGGATTGCCCATAAATGGACCTAGTCTGCTGAAGGAACCTATTTAGGGGTTATACAGTCAAAAGAAAAAAGAATGAGAAAATTGACAACCCTGGCAAGTGCCCTTGTACAAACTAAAGGGACTAGACAAATAAACCATTACTTAAACATATACTTGAGGAGGGGGGCTTCATTGTAAGATAATCACAGACTGGGAGACTATCTTCAAAGAACCATCTAACCAAGTTGAAAACCTTTTAAAAGTCAACTAAAACCACCAGAGCAGGCAAACTATCCCTTGCAGTCTTGACATAAAGGAGCTCTGTCCGTAAGAGGTCCTCATTTTCCAAATTAGTACAAACCCAGCCTGTGTGGGAAAGATACATTTTGACAGAAGAGATTTAATTTGCTGTGCAAGGACTTTTAACATATACATAAAGTTCCACATTAATAAGAGAAACCAGGCAATGGTTTGCAACCAGTGACCACTAAGGAATCTTTCCTGGGTTTAGGGATAACCATTATTATGGTAGATGTACAAGAGAAGGTTAATCATCCTGCAAGTCTGGAAAGATCTAAAAATATTCAACAACCCATGGAAAATTTGATACAAGGCTTTTATACAGTTCTACATTTACCCCATCCAGGTCACAGGCTTTATAACAAGGCAAACCATCTATTACCTTTCACACCTCCCCTTGAGAAATTGTAGAGAGAACTCTACTCTACTTTTCCAGTGACAGTTTAAGAGGGGTCACTTTGTCAAAGAATTCACGCATCTTACTCTCCCAATCATCAAGCAAAGGACTTCTAAGTAAAGTTGCTCATAGAAGTGATGGGACTCTGCATTAATTCATATTTCCCCAGTGAGCATAACCTTTTTGCCAGTCACCTTGACCCATGCTATGGATATTTGTTGCCTGCAAGCCTTGACCTTTTGTCTAGAAACTTGCCAGGCCCTCATTTTGGTTATTTCTAAATACAGTTGTTGGATTTTTTGCAATGCAGTACACATACATTTGAGGATTTGTCAATTTCAAATTTTAGCCCATTATGTGATATACTGAATATTGAGATATTTCATTTGGAACCCCATGAATAAAGGATATAGCAGGAGCTCGTCACAGCAACAAAACTGGGGCAGGTGGACCCATCAGCACAAGCATAATGCAGGACTGCAGGTACAATTTAAGATAACTGTTCACTATCATGCTTAATAATTTGCTGTGAGAAGTGACTTCAATTGTTGCATTATTAAGAGAGATTTTATTTATTTATTTTTTCATGAAAGAGGATTTGCAGAAAAAAAGAAGTATTTTGGGGGGTCGGGACTGGGTGGGGCAGGGGGGTGGGATTGGTCGGGGGTTGACCCAAATGATGCAACATATGTGTACCACCACCTTTTTGCTTACAAAAAAAGCACTGGCTACATACATCTGGCAAACATCTTCTGGACATCTACAAACCATCAAAAACTATTGGAAAATCCTATATAAATACTCTGTAGCACACTCTTGGAACTACCTTCCTCTTAACATAAGACGTAACCCCCATAAACACCAATTCAAACTTGAACTTAAAAACTAACTGAAAAAGAATTGGTCCTGTCCCTGTCTTGCTCCATCCTGATGTACAAAAAAGAAGTTATGTACTCACCATAACGTTCCATATTGGTAGTCCATTCCGCCCTTCATTTTCACATATGGGTTCAGAGCCGATCCTCAGCTCTGACTCAGCCGATTTACAAGCTCGAAGACCTCTGGTTGGCTCGTGGCTAAGCAGGTATCCCATAGTGCACCAGTACAAACCCCAGATCTTGTTTGCTGCTCACTAGAAGAAATAACCATAACAAACAAACCAATGCTAAAGGGTCTCCAACCAAAGATAACCAAATTATTATTATTATTATTGTTATTATTATTATTATTATGTCCAGATTCTTTCAGGATGGGGGCAGGAGGGCGGGTTGGTAAAAATGAAGGGTGAGATGAACTATCAACATGGAACTTTATGGTTAGTACATAACTTCTTTATGTTGTGTAGTCCAATCTCACCTTCATTTTTACATATGGGATAGCATCCCTAGTGCCTTATTCTTGGGTGGCTCACTGGAAAATACTCCTGACCACCATGGAGCCAAAGGATGCTCTACCCCTGGAAGCTAAATCCAATTTGTAATGTGTAACAATAGTGTGAGGGGTAGCCCATGTAGCTGCTGCACAAATATTATCAAGTGAGACCCTGGCTTGAAAGGCTGCAGAGGTAGACGGTGACCTGGTAGAATGAGCCTTGATCCTGCGGGGTAAAGGTCTGCCCTCAGAACTGTAGATAAAGGCTATGCAACTGGAAATCCAATTAGATAGTGTCACTTTAGAAACTGGTAAGCCCAATCTGGAGCCAAAAAAGGAAATGAATAGTTGATCTGATTTCCTAAAATCCTTGGTCCGCTGTAAATAAAAACGTAGTTGTCTATGAACGTCCAGCTGATGAGAATGGTATTCAGCTGCATTACAGTGATTAGGGAAAAAAAATGGGAGTTCTCATGATTGATTTAAGGTAGCAGGGGAACAAACTTTGGGGAAAAAGGAGGGATTAGTACACATTGACACCCTATCTTTGTGAAAGATCAAATAAGGTGGCTTAACAGACAAGGCTTTTAGCTCCGATACCCATCTAGCTGAGGTGATAGCTACAAAAAACAAAGTCTTCCAAGACAAACATTTCAATGAAGATGAGTGGGAAGGTTCAAACGGGGGAGAAGATGAGTGGGAAGGCTCAAACGGGGTAGATGTCAGCTTGGACAACACAAACTTTAAATCCCAAGAAGCCACAGGTTCTTACAGCGGTGGTCTCAATAGAGTGGCTCCTTTCAAAAAGGTCTTGCATAGCTTATGAGACATTAAATTGGTATCTGGAAACCCTAAGTGAAAATAAGAAATTGTCACCAATTGAACTCTGATAGCAGCAGCGGCAGATCCTTGCTGAAAAAGCTCGGAGAGAAATTCGAAAATCATAGGGATAGAAGCAGTGTAGGGATCTACATTAATTTTCTGTGCCCATATAGAAAATCTTTTCCATTTATTGCCATACAGCCTCCTAGTTGAGGGTTTATGGGAGGACATAAGAATATGTGACACTGAGGATGATGCATCATGAAGCCTGACTAGGGATGGAACTGGAGCAGCCACACTGGCAATTTGAGGGTGTGGATTGAGGGATGTAGTGAACCTGACATGTGAGTCAAGAGATCTGGAGCTGGGTCCAGGATCCAAGGATCGTCCAGGAGAAGAGGCTCGAGGAAGGGGAACCAGACCTGACGAGGCCAGTAAGCAGCAATGAGGATCAACTTGCTTCCCAGCTGACTGGCTTTCTGAATCACTTTGTAAATGAGAGGAAATGGAGGAAAGGCATACAGAAGTCCCATGGGCCAATCGTGAGCCACAGCATCTCTGGGTGTCTTCCCCGGAGGGGGAATGAGGGAAAAATAGCTGCTGCATTTGGCATTGACTAGACTGGCAAAAAGGTCGCAGCAAGGCTGTCCTCATTTTCGGAAAATCTGTTCCACTGTTTCCCATTTCAGAGACCATTCATGAGGCAGTAGGATCACCCAGCTGAGCTTGTTGGCTATCACGTTTGTCGTCCCTGGAATGTGCATTGCAACCAGAAAGCGCTGGGAAGAAATCGCACATTCCCAAACTCACGTGGCCTCTCGACAGAGTGTAAGATCTGGTACTGCCCTGTTTGCTGATATACGAAACTAATGACATGCTGTCTGATTGTATCGCAATAGTCCCTAAAGGAAGAAGGTCTTGAAGTGCTTGCAATGCCAACAGCCCTCATCTCCAGAACATTGATATGTAGGTGGGCCTCATGTTCTTGCCATGTGCCTTGGACAGTCCTGCCGAGATAATGCCCCCCCACCCGATCTGGGAGGTATCCGTGGTCACAGTGGCAACGGGTTGGGCAGAAACAAAGGGGGTGCCTGTGAGCAGCTGGTTGGGAGCTATCCACCAAAGAAGATCCTTCTTGCATGATTCCATTAGCAGGATAGGATGACTCAGCGGGAGATATTGGAAGGACCATTGGGAAGACAGAAGCCACTGGAGAAGTCTCATGTGCAACCTGGCTAATGGTACTAATAGAATGGTGGAAGCCATAGTCCCGAGGAGCTGAAGAACCCACTTTGCTTTGACCTTCCACAACAGGAGAAAACGTTGAATTTGAGAGATTAAGTTTTGTGCCCTTTTGGCGGGGGAGACGAGCTGTCATGTTCACTGTGCCTACCTCTGCGCCTATAAAAATCACAGATTGAGAGGGCAATAATGCAGATTTTTCCCAATTTATGGAGATCCCTAACTGAGCACAAAGTTGAATAGTGGCGTCCCTGTTTTGGAGGAGTAGATGCCTGGTGGGGGCAGTCAGGAGCCAGTTGTCCAAATATGGAAACACCTGGAATCCCCAAAGTCTCTGGTGAGCTGTCACTACTGCCATGCATTTGGTGAACACCCTGGGGGTTGTGGTGAGACCAAAGGGCAGAGCACAAAACTGATAGTGACTGGCTCCCAGCAGGAACCGTAGATGGCTCCTGGATGCCTTGTCCATTTTTATATGGTAGTAGGCGTCTTAGAGATCTAGACAGCACATCCAATAGTCTTTCCCTAACAACGAGAATATCGACTGCAGTGTTACCATCTGAAACTTGTCCTTCTTTATGAATTTGTTTAATCTGCTGAGGTCCAATATTGGCCTCCAATCTCTGGTTCGTTTTGGTACTAAAAAGAACCTGGAGTAAGTTCCGGATCCTATCTGGTCTGCTGGGATGGATTGGATGACTCTTTTTAAGAGCAACTTGTTGATCTCCACAGTTGCCTGATCCCTGTGATTGGGTGGTACATCTGGGATCTTCTTGGGAACAAACAGTGGAAGGAAAAAGGGTATGATATAGCCTCTGGTAACAACTCTTTGTACCCACTTGTCTTGAGTGATATTTAGCCAGGCTTCTGGATACAAAGAAATGTGACCCCTGACCAGCCCCAAAGAAATGCAGTCGGGCCCCACATCAGGAGCGCTGATAAGGCCGTTCCTGAAAGGAATCACAGCCTTGCTGGTATTGCGGACTGCCCCTGCCTCTAGGGCGACATCTCCCATTTCCTCCTCCTCCTCTGCCTGTGAAGGAGGGTTCACCCTGTGTGTCCAGAAAGACCCTCTGGGACTTTTTGAACCACATTTTACTGCCCCTTTGACCTTTGGGGTATGGTCGAGAGGGAACAGTAAAACATACTCCCATGGCAGAAAGCGTCTTTCCTTCTTGCTCACACCAGCTGAGTGTGTCTTTCACCTTAGAACCAAACAATGAGGAACCATCAAATGGGGCATTAATGAAAGTAGACTTGAACGGTTCCGCAAAATTACACAAGTGCATCCAGGAGTGATGCCTCAGGGCAACTCCTGAACCCGTTGCTCTACTCGCTCCATCAGCCGCATAGGAGATAAGCTGCACGGAGGTGTTAACTATAGAATTTAAGGTGGACAACTGAGCAGAAATCTTGTCAGGGATTCCCTCAGTACATGCACCTTGTATAGAATCTCCTAACTCCTTGAGGAGATCCCTCTGCAATCTCGTGAAGTGAGTGAGATAGTTCAAAGACTTGAAGGGTAAATGCCGCTGAACTAAAGATATGCTTCCCAAATCTGTCCATCTGTTGAGAATCCTTGTTTGGCAGATGAACAGAGGAAGACGTCTCCACCAGCTCCTTCTTTGTGTCCGCTGCCACCAAAATGGCATCTACGGGAACGCCATTAGACAAAAACTCTTTACCAAGAGGGGCAGACAGAAACTTATTAGGTCTCCTGGGGGACTGGCTCCACAGCATCAGGAGTATCCCACACCTTTCTACTAACTAGATCTATCAGTTCGTCAAAAGGTGGAGACACCCAAGAGGCAAAAGGTTGAGACCCGAAAGCCCTCAGGTACACCGACTCCTCATCAGAAGGGTTGAAAGTGGGCCAGTTGCACCTCTGCTTAAGGATCTCCAGGATGTCCACAAAGGAGACAACATCAGAGGACAACTTGGGGGACCCTTCCAACTCCTCGAGGTCAGTGTCCGATGTCAAAGACTCATCCTGGGAGTCAACATGCTTCCTCTTACATATTCTCTTCCGGGGAGGCTCCTTGAAAGGACGTTCTGGGAGGGCCTCAGAAGAGTGGGGGCCACCAGCTGATGGCTCCTGAGGCTGAGGGTCTCTGCTTTCTCTGGAGAGAGTAGGGGCTGAGACTGAAGTGGGTGCTCTTGGGGGGACAGTGCTGGTACCACTGGTAGGGGCTGGAGAATGAGACAGCATGCTCCTCATCATCTTAAACACCAACCTCTCTGGCTCCGAAGACCTCCCCCACTTCGAAGAGACAAAGGTTGACATCGGAGCCAGAACTGTCGGCTCCGAGGTAGATGCAGTTTCTGAGCTCACCCTGGCCGATGTACCGAGAGGAAGGCTCAGAACCGAAGAAGATCAATTCCAACCCTCCCTGTCGGCGCTGACAGGAGAGCTTCGGCCCCTGGACACAACAGATGGCACCGAGTGTGTCGGAGCTGAACCCAGCTCCAAAGCATCAACAAAGGGAGCTGAAAATGATAGTTCCTCCAGTGGCACCAAGCACTCCGGCTCTGAAGGGCTAACATGGCTCGGAGGAGGAATAGCAGACAAGGGCAAAGCTGGATCGAGTAGCTCCGGAACCGGCTGGGTCAGAGCCAACAATAATTTTGCTAAAGCAGACGACTTTAAGAGTCTCAACACTACCCTCTCCACATCTTCTTCCAAAAGGCTCCTGGAAGACCTGGAAGACATAGTAGGGGATCTTGACCTAGGGGGCACTGGAGACTTCAGTAACACAGAAACCGATAGGGAATCCACAGACCGGCTCTGAGTAGCAGATTCAACTGCTGATTCAATCGGTTCAGAGGTCAGCTCCGAAATACTGGGAACCGACTCTGACACCACAATGGTGCTCTCCTTCGGCTCCGAAGGCTGTGGAGTCAAGGAGGCAGATTTTGACTGTTTAGGAGGCAACTCCGAGACACCAGCCAGTGCCGGAGTAGGCCTTTTTGAAAACTTAGATTTGCCAGACTTGGAGGAAGCCAAAGAACTGGATAGAACTTCCTCAAAAGATGGTTTTAGTAGACCCTTGAGTATAAGCTTGTTCTTTCTCTCCTGTAACACCCTAGGAGAGAAAGCATGGCAGAACGATTCCTGCAAGTGGATGGTCCCTAAACAGTAGACACAGCCACTGTGGCCATCTGTTAAAGACATCTTTTGGGAGCAATTCATGCACTTTTAAAACCCGAAGGTTTGTGCTCCTTACTCTCTTTAGGCATTCCACACACACGCAACTCCCAGGAAGGGAAGAAGAAGAAGAAAGGGAGAGGACTAGGTCCTCTAACTAAAATGGGCCTAGCCCTACAGAAGGCAGTACCACGAGGACTACGTCCTCTAACTTTAATGAGCCTAGCCCGGTGGAACAGAAAGCTAGGTCTTCTAATATAAACAGACCAGAAAAAGGAAAAACTCATGTGCACAGAAACTGTATATGACTCTATTTAGTAAAATTTAAGAATAATAGCTAGCATACTAGGGAAGGAAACTCCAACCATAAGTAATTAACAAGCATATCCCCACCAAAAATACAATCTCTGAGGAAACTAAGCTGACTACCAAATGGAGACTCAATAACAGTCAGAAAAAACAACAGGTGCCCCTGTTAACTAACAGCAGAAAACAGCCAAAAACTAACACTCTAACTCTAAACTGGCACACAGGATACCAGACTAACAACAAGTTTAAACTAAGATTGCACCAAAAGGGCAAACAACGCAACTGCCTAGGATAATAGCAACCCTAACAACACGATATTAACTCTAATACTATATTTAAATAGAAAAGAATTTGACACTTAGCCAGAGCCAAGAGAAGCACACCCAAACTCGTCGACGCGGCAAAGAAGATCTGGGGTTTGTATTGGTGCACTATGGGATACCTGCTTAGCCACGAGCCAACCAGAAGTCTTCAAGCTTGTAAATTGGCCGAGTCGGAGCTGAGGATCGGCTCCAAACCCATATGTAAAAATGAAGGTGAGATTGGACTACACGACATCTACTTGCTACCTAACTCCATTTTTCTCACTCCCATCAGCTGCACTTTTTTCTTTTTCTAATTATATTATCTACGGTACACTTATACTTTTTTCTTATAAATATTTTTTACATTGTAAATATTTTTTGCATTTGAATTACCTTACTTTACTGTATATATATTCTGCTACTAGAATACAACTGTATAACACTGCTGACTTTAATATTGATGTATAGGTTCTTGCTAGTATAGCCATTGTAATCTTTACTTTTGTTGCATCTGTATTTGTAACTGGAGCTTTTCTCCTTGAGTCTCCACTGAAAATGGGCCATTGGGTCAGTTGGACCAACCCGGTTAACAAACAACAATAAATAAATAAATAAAAATAAATGACCAGCATCTACAAAAATGATGCCCAGACTACTACTCAGATGAATTAAAGAAACAGATCACAGATAGTCCTAATTTTGCCCTTAAAAGGGCAGACAGTTTAAAATCACAGTGATGCTATAAAGATAAAACAAAGTCACCAACCATCAGTATAAGTAAAAAGAATAGTGCACACTATCATTATTTATGTATTTTATAGGTTCATAGGTAGGTACTAGGCTATCGGCCTTAGGGCCTATACAAGCCTAGCCAAAAAGGTACCCTGGCTTTCGCCACCCAAGAAAATTATTTTCCTGTGCCCCTGTCAAGCAATACCACAGAAGTGATCCCCGGGGTGAATTTCCTATTACCCATCCAATCATCAAGATTTTTCTTGAAGAGTGCTAATGAGGAGCTCTGTTTGACATAGATAGGTAGTCTGTTCCAGAGTATGGCAAATCTCTGGGACAGGAATCTATCCCTCCAGCATGTTCTGTTTATTGTGGTGACAAGGTTTAGGTCCCTAGAGCATGTAGCTCGGAGGGATTGGGATTTCTTTAAGTGGAGCATGTCCAACAACTCTGGGTTTGACATAGGTTTGTATGTTAGGCAGAGATCGCCTCTGAATAGGTGATATGCGACGGAGTAAAGCTGGAGTTTTTTGAGATGGTCTGCGTAAGGCATCTGTTTGAGGCCAGTAATCCTCTTTGTGAGGTATTTTTGCAGCCTTTCCAGCTGTTGTAGATGTCTTGTGAGGTACATTCCAAAAGGGGAGTTCTACTCTATAATGGGTCTAATGAGTGATGAGTAGAGGGGAACAATGACCTCTTTTTTTTTTTGGATGAGAAACCTTTTGTGATGAGGTGTGCCACGTAGAAGGATTTTCTGACCACTGTGGCAATGTGATTATCAAAGGAGAGACTACTGTCCACCTGTGTCCCAAGGTCTCTTATCACACTTTCGGTGTTAAGTAGACTACCACCTATGTGGTAGTTCATGGGTACAGAGTTTTTACCAAAAGGGATGACAATGCACTTTTGGCATTGAGCTTGAGACCATGTCTTTGACACCAGGCATCTGTCTCAGTGAGGCCCTTTTGTAGGATGTCCACATCGTTAGGAGTTTCAATTATGGCTCCTAGTTTGCAGTCATCTGCGAATTTAGTTAGCCAAAGTCCTTCTGTGTTAGCCTGTACTTCAGAGAAGTAGTTACCAAACAGGAGAGGACCCAGGACTGAACCCTGTGGTACTCCACTTGTCACTGGTCTGAAGTCTGATTTGGAGTCTGCTACTTTCACGGTGTGGGTTCTTTCAGTAAGACAGTTGGCAACCCATCTTGTGACATAGGGATTTATACCAAGTTTAGTGAGTTTATCTATAATTCTGGAGTGGGGGATAGTGTTGAACGCCACCTGTAGTGGGAATAGAACCCAGTTTGTGCATTCTGTCACAAATAAGGTTCATAGGTTTACTTTCCACGGCAACTGTCATGCTAGAAATATTATCTGGCTAATTGTATAAAAGGTACTGCATTTTGCTAACCAAGTCAAACCTGGAGTTCTTGTAAATATGTGGAAGATATCCTGAGAATTAGAAATGATTACTATGATGCAAAACCTTGTTTCATTTATCTGTCTATCTAGCTAGCTAGCTATCTTTTGTTAACTGGGTTACTCCCAGTCGGCTTTTGGCCTCTTTTTAGTGGAGATTCAATGTGGTATTTATACTACTAGGAGAAATTTGGCCATACTATTGAGGAATCTCCCCTACTGATTTTGATAGGTACAGTGGGATCTTATACATCAACCAAAACTAGCGCAAGGTCAAGCAGATGGTTTCTCAGTTCAACGTCTCCTCTGAAGGACAGCACACTAAAAGCTGCAGAACCCCCCTAACACTGCACTGCAATGTCAGCAATTTGAAAATTAATCTGGTCACATGTAGTGGGAATAGAACCCAGTTTGTACATTCTGTCACAAATAAGGTTCACAGGTTTACTTTCCACGGCAACTGTCATGCTAGAAATATTATCTGGCTAATTGTGTAAAAGGTACTGCATTTTGCTAACCAAATCAAATTGTTACTCAAAGAATATAACATCAAACAAAGATTGCAGATTAGGCAGTGCATTCTAATAAATGCCCTGGCCGCATATGCAGTGGACACTGATGCAGAGCTTGACCATGTATTCAGAGTTATCGCAAACAAATTATGAATCTAAGAAGCAAGTTTGGAGTGCTACTGAAAGAAGCGCAAGAAGTGCAAAAATGCAAGAAGTTCAGAAAGTGCAAGAACTCCAAGGATACCATGATTCCCTTACTGACTGCAGAGGTATCCTGGCTTGAACATTACTGCCACTACAAAAAAAACTGCTGACATATAAACTGCCATTGTTAAAGGAATATATTTAAAAAGTGATATAGTATTTTACACATTTTAATAACGTTATATGGTTTTCCTTGAAGCACAACAATGTGAACTGAAAGAATACATTCTAAACAGCAAAGATGGCTGTGTCACTTGCTGAGTCATTGACACAAATAATGGCTAAACAACAGCATAAAGAGTATTGTTTGCACTAACATTTGTTCTGTGCTGCTGTATGAACCACAAACTCCTCTACTGCCCTGCAGCATATCTACAGTTTAAAAGGTTAAAGTTTCACATTTTCCATTTAGTTTCTTTATTGGAGAAACTTTACAAACCAGACAGTTGTAATCACTTTGGCAACAAAGCAAAGAGCTCATTGCAGGTGGGTTATGAAATCATTACTTACAGAAAATAAAAATCCTGAGAATGCAGAGGGAAATGGAACACCACAGTATGGCTCCCAGCAGGAAACAGAATATTTTATTTCACCAGTTATGAAAAGGTCTCTGGAAAAGGCTTAATTTCCTTCAATCCACCTTCATATTTCATTTTTCTTAGAAGTTTATACAACAGCCTAAAATTTCAATATAAATACTCCATCAGCTCTTACCCTTTCAATGGTCAATAAACCTTAAATCATTTAACTTGTTAAAATGTATTTATTTAACATTTGCTGACCGGAAAGTCTGACTAGGACAGTGCCTATTTTCAGTGGAGGCCCTGGGAGAAATGCTCCAGATGCATGTCTATAGAATGTGGGAGGAAACCAGAGTACCCTGAGTAAACCCATGGGAACACAGGGAGAACATGCAGACTCCGTACAGAAGGCATTCCAGGCGAGAAGCAAACCAGAGAACCTCTTGGTGTGAGGCACCAATGTTAACCACTGTACCACTGCACCACCCAGTTCATTTAATTGCATGATATTTAAAGATGTACTATCACACAAACTCTTAATTGTTCTGAGGGAGACATAAAGATAGAAAACACAATTTACAAAATATACTCCCCCACACACACACGTACCAAATCAACTGCATGGCAGCTTGAAGCAAATTTAATGGGATGGTTTGAGTGACTTATAAAATAGTAGCAGTCAATGGTACAGATATGGGTGTGGGTGTGGTCACCCATGACCTATGACACTATTTCATAATGACCCATATGATATGCTAATAAATGAGTTTACCAGTTTAGGGTGTTAATCACAAAATGCTAGCAGGAGTACCAGACTGGAAGACAATCCATAAATGACTGTTATTGTAAAATGTTGAAAAGGGAGGTTATTAGTGTGGAGTTGCAGGTTCCAATACCTGGATCAGCTTATTTAATGAATTTGTAGTGCTGCATTGCAGAGTAGCTGCAGAACGGCTGAAAGGAAATGCATGACTTTTTCAGAATGATGCAAACTCTGCAGTATAGTAGCTGGGCATGATGAGGTAGAAGGGATGAGAAGGAAGCTGACAAGGGTGTTGAAACAGTCAGAAGTGTGGTGGATGACATCTAAGCAGCAAAGCAGTGCGTCTATGAAAGAGTGCCATAACGAAAAACAGACAGCGGTATGTGAGAGCTGTTGATAATTGTACCACGAATGTAATGTGCAGTGGATCCTGTCAGTTACCTTGAAATTGGCAAGTAATATAAAAAGGTCATAAATACAAATGGATACAAGGATGCTTAACATGTGGCACTTCAGGTTGAAAGTTGGAGAACGTTAATCTGTACAAAGACAACTGTACGGAGGCAATCTATGCAGTCTATGGAACCCCACCTCTACAACAGCATAACCTAAGAATAGAGGTCGTGCAAAAGGGCAGTGCAGAGCCAAAACAAAAAATCCATAGGACTAGAGGGATTACAGAAGCTTAATATGAAAGCAAGGTTGCACATAATCAAAATGACTGTGCCTTCAATGGTCATTACAATGTCCAATAAAACAAATTTTAAAAACATAACTCTAAAAAGTGGACATCTGCAGTGGATTTGATGTAGCATGAGAAAGAGTGACTAGTGGAAAAGTCTCCCAGACGTGGTGTGTTAAAAACCAGACGTAGAATTCAGGAATAGGCAGAATAGGGCTAGAACCATTATCAAGAGTGGTTGAAGGTGATAAGTTATTAAATGTGAAGAAACAACTTCTGAATCAACATCAGGGAAATGAAACAGCAGGTTGGCCAAATGGTCCTAATGTGTCACAAAACAGAATGCCACACTAATTCTAAGGATATTACAGTTTTTTTAATATGTACAATAATGCCTTCATCAAACATGTATGAAATGTTTTCTGCATGTTGTCTTTGTCCAAAACTAGACTGAGAATGTTCAGGAATTCCCATCATTAAGAAAAGTACCTACAAAGGTCATTGCTCATTGTACTAAAACAATGTTGACTTGTTTGTGAACACAACACATGCTAATTCCAAAAGTATAACACTTATATTACAGACTTTTGCTAGTTTGCAATAAGATGGAAAATGCAATGACACACCCAAAATCTGTATGCATTTTATTTGGAAGTTTGCAGTTTAGAGATTATGATCACAGGACTTTCTTAAATATATATCAAATAATTTAATTTAATTTTTTAATGCATTCACTAACTGGGTAAGTAAACTAGTCATCATGGACCTTTTTCATCTACAACCCATGCCATAAGGGCGAAAACATGTACTGCATATATTGACAGTTTAGTGTAGCCCATTAATACACATAGTTTTGGGAAGAAACTGGAGTAGTTGAGAAAACCCACGCTGGCATGAGTGAACATACAGGCTCCACAAAGACAGTGACCAAAGGTCAGGACTGAACGCCAGACACTGGAGCTGTCAGCCGCAGAGTTAAACCTTGGAGCTCTTGTGCTAGCACTTTAAACACAAATCCTGCTTAGTGTCCTGCTTATTGTAGCAACAAAAAGGCTTCAGGAACCAGAGTGCAAAGTTTTAAGAAACAGCTACAGAATTTTCATTATTTTTAGAGAGAGAGAAAAAAAACAAAATAACTCACGTTTCTTTGCTAGACGAGACACCATAATGGAAATTATGACAAGCAAAACAATGGCAAGGCAAACTAGCAGCACTTTAGTGATTTTCTGTTGACAGAAACAAAGTCTGAGTTAGGCAGTTTGAATGTAACAGTTAAGCACAAAATAATCAGTCCCAGGTGGAATATTCAGAATCGAATATATGCCTGGCATTCCTGAGGAAATTCTTAAGGGAAATTTACAGAAAGTATCTCATTGTTTGACAGCATGTCAAGTATATTTTTATGCATTGAACTGTCCACACTTCCAAAAAAAGAAAAAATGCTCTTTAATAAATCTGAGAAATGCATGGTAGAAAACACCACAGAAGGAAATTATCTTCTAAATCACACACAGTTGCTGGCCTGTTTCATGAAAAGGAATTTTCATTATGTCAGACTATGATTTAATTAATTAAACTTAAACAGAACAAAACAGTTTTGCTTACCTTCATATTTGCAGCTCCCGTTATGGATTATCATGGAAGAGAATTCCTAAAACAAGGAGTAAACTGATCCTTGAAACACGATGCTCTGGAAAACGAGTTAAATGTGAACTGAGAGCATGCCTGTGAGATCTATATAATGCTGTAAGCATTCCCAAAATATAATTCTGGTTTGGTAAAAGTGTGTTACGCAAGGTAAAACCAAAATCTATTAGTCATGTTGCATATAATGTGTATGTAGCATCTGTATTTACACACACCATTCAAACCATCCATTCAAGAACTGTGTTCTGCAAAGTTTTTTATTTCCTTCTCTCAGCTGAGGGAAACTGTTAAATGCAATGGAGGACAGTGGAATTCTTAGCCAATAGTAAGACACTGCTGATTAGTGGAGCCCTTTATGAAAACTACCCATGCATTTCTCATGTTTTTTTCTGTCACTCTTTTTCCTAAGATAAATGAAAGATAAACAGATGAGAGCTGAAGAATGAACTAGTTCAGGTTTCAGTAGCAATTCCAAAGTCAGGCTTTGCTGAGAATGAAATAAGAGTAAGTAGATTTCTACCCACCACCACAAAAGAAATTCCACTCAATTGAGACAGCTTATGGTCAAGACCATATGCTTGACATTCCGAAAAGTCAAACAATGGAAAACAACAAAAATCTATGTTTTAGCAGGGATTTAAGCTGCCCAGCACCCCACACCCCTGCAGATCATACAGTGGATATAAAAAGCTTACGCACCCCCGTTAAAATGCCAGGTTTTTGTGATATAAAAAAAAAATGAGACCACAATAAATAATTTCAAAACTTTTCCCACCTTTAATGTGACCTATAACCTGTACAATTCAATTGAAAAACAAACAAATCTGTTAGGAAAAAAAATATAAAAAATAAAAAACATACAATACGCTGGTTGCATAAGTGTGCACACCCTTAAACTAACACTTTGTTGTGTGTGCACACCCTTAAACTAACACTTTGTTGTGTGTGCACACCCTTAAACTAATACTTTGTTGAAGCACCTTTTGATTTAATTACAACATTCAGTCTTCTTGGGTACACATCTGCCATCAATTAAAGAGACTCTGATTTCTTCTTGGGTACACATCTGCCATCAATTAAAGAGACTCTGATTAACCACAAATAAAGTTCAGCTGTTTTAGTAGGATTTTCCTGAGATTTACTCAGTTGCCTGCTACAGCAAAAGCCATCGTTCGCAGAGAGCTTACAAAACATCAAAGGAATTTCGTTGTTGAAAGGTATCAGTCAGAAGGGTACAAAAACATTTTCACAGCATTGGGTATACCACAGAAGACAGTCATGAAAAAGTGGAGAAAATATGGGACAACAGTGATGTTGCAAAGAACTGGACGTCCCTTCAAAAGTGATAAAAAGACAAGACAAAAACTAGTCAGGTAGGCTGCCAGGAAACGTACAGCAGCACTGAAGGAGCTGCAGGATTTTCTGGCAAGTACTAGTTGTGTACTACATGTGACAACAATCTCCCATATTCTCCATATGTCTGGACTATGGGGTAGGGTTGCAAGATGGAAGCCTTTTCTTACACAGAAAAACATCCAGGCCTAGCTAAAATTTGCAAAACAATATATCGTCTGATAAGGCCAAGGTTGAACTTTTTGGCCACAATTCCAAAAGGTACGTTTGGCGCAAAACAACACTTCCCATCATTGAAAGAACACCATCCTTACAGTGAAGCATGGTGGTGGCAGTATCATTCTTTGGGGTTGCTTTTCTTCAGCTGGAACTGGGGCTTTAGTCAAGGTGGAGGGAATTATGAACAGTTCCAAATGCCAGTCATTTTTGGCCCAAAACCTTCAGGTGTCTTCTAGAAAGCTTAAGATGAAGAGAAATTTCACCTTTCAACATGACAATGACCCCAAGCATACATCCAAATCAACAAAAGAATGACTTCACCAGAAGAAAATTAAAGTTTTGGAATGGCCCAGCCAGAGCTCAGACCTAAATCTAATAGAAAATCTGTGGGGTGACCTGAAGAGGGCTGTGCACAAGAGATGCCCTCTCAATCTGACAGATTTGGAGCACTTTTGCAAGGAAGAGTGGGCAAATATTGCCAAATCAAGATGTGCCATGCTGATAGACTCCTACCCAAGAAGACTGAGTGCTGTAATTAAATCAAAAGGTGCTTCAACAAAGTATTAGTTTATGGGTGTGCACACACAACAAAGTATTAGTTTAAGGGTGGGCACACTTATGCAACCAGCGTATTGTACGTTTTTTATTTTTTATATTTTCTTCCCCTGACAGATTTGTTTGTATTTCAATTGAATTGTACAGGTTATAGGTCACATTAAAGGTGGGAAAAGTTTTGAAATGATTTATTGTAGTCTCATTTTTTTATATCACAAAAACCTGGCATTTTAACAGGGGTGTGTAAACTTTTTATATCCACTGTATATACCAACTTCAAGATCACACTACTGTGTTGAAAAAGATAAATTCCCTGATCCCCACTATACCAACATCTCCATTCAAAAGCTTCAACAGGTCGGAAAATCGATTATATGGTCTCAACAAACTTTAGTCGACATAGATAGATGGTCAACGGATGTGCGAGATCGACAATCCCTGAGTAGGGGAATATTCCTGTTCCTCAGGGATTGTGCAATGTCACAGTTAGCATATATAATTAACAGGGGGGTGTGGAGGTACAGGGGGGGCCTGCTTCCCCCTGCAAAAAATGTTTCCTATTGGTTTAGTCCACTCCAGGGTAATCACTGTAGCATGCACAGAACGTGTCACTATTTGGTTATTTAACATTTTTGAAGCCAGTCTCCTGGGTGTCACCATTGTAAATGTTCAATCAGGTGTATACACTCACTCACACACATACACACACACACACACACGCACGCACAGAAACACGCACACAGACACAAACACACACACACACACACACACAAATGCATGGAAAGAGAGACAGATGGAGAGATAGTTCTATCTAGACGTATCTCTCTATCTATAACTATATATATATATATATATATATATATATACATAAATATATAGATCTACATATCTATATCTAATCTTATATATGAGCATATTTATACATACATATATGTATATGTAGACACAAACACACACACACACACACACACACACACACACACACACACACACACACACACACACACCTGTCTATTACGGTCTGCCCACAACCTTCTTCTAGTGGGTTTTGCTTGGTACACCACCTGTGGGAGATGATTGGAGACATCCTCACTGGGTATCCACACTACCTCAGCTGATTTCCCTCCACTTGGGGTAGCAGTGGCTGTAATAGGATGTCCTCTGCTATTGCAAAACTTCTTTCTCTGTGACAGAGAGTGAGGCAAGCCACCCTGTGAAGGCATTTCACCGTTCTACTTGTCTTCACAAACTCATCCTTTTGTTTATTAATATAGTGAAGTAGTTGGAGTCAAAAAACACAGGAATAGATCAAGATAGATATATACTGTTTTTTCAGTGGAAGAAAGGTCTTTGAACTGAGGTATCTAGCAAATACCCCAGGAAAACAATGCTGTGAGAAGAAAACACAGAAGGCTTTTGCATGTTCTTCTGGAACCCCAGTCTGTGTAGGAGATCTATCACCCAATCGAAAGATTTCTGTCACTTTGAAAAAGACACTGCAAAGATAAGCAAGACTTCTAAATATGGAAAATGTGAACACGTTGCAGTCTGTGGTAGGCTCTCACTGGAGCTAGACAGTTTGTAAATATCCTTGGAGCAGTAGAGAGCCCAAAGGGTAATGCAGAGAACTAATAGTATGATCTAGAACTAAAAGTATAATCCAGACACAGCAAATCTTAAGAAACATCTAAAATGTGGAGATACAGGAATATGATGATAAGCATATTTTAAATTTAAATTTATTTTAGACTTGCCAGATTCTGTCAGATTGTGCATATTTGAAATTGCCAGATTCTGTTAAATTGATCTCATTCTATTTGTTTATTGTAACTGTTTTTTGCTTAACTTTGTGTGCATATTCATAGTTATATGTTTTATTGTTTCTGATTTGTTTTACTATATTGTATAATTTAAAGTACATTTTTCTATGTTCTATGTTATTTTTTTTTGTATGAAATTTCCTGGAGCTTTTCTCCTCGGTTCTCCACTGAAAATGGGCTTCTAGCTCAGTTGGACCAACCCAGTTAACAAATGTCAAATAATTAAATAAAATAAAATCACTAGAAAACTCAAATGACAGGTAAGAAGATGTGAAGGGGTAACATTTTGAACTTGGTCACTATCACAAACTGGATTAGAAATGAATGATCCAGAAATGGTCTCCACAAGTCTTCCTTCTTTGGCACCAGAAACATTCTTGAATAAAACATATTTTCTATCTGAGTAGGAGGGGACCATTTCCCTCATCCTGAGTCAGCAGGCGCTGAATGACTGGAAGGAAAAGAGGAGTTTGATCTAGTGGGTGGGGGTGACTCCACCGAAAAGAAGGGAGACACCCCCACTATCATCAGTAATATTGATGAAGTACTTTCAGAACCCAAGAGGATAAAATAATCTGTTGTCAGAGAAAAATGGAGGTTCAGATTTTCCAGACGGGTGAAACGTTTGCCAGGTTGGTAAGGGGAGGGGGAGTGTAGTAGTCATTCGCACTTATTAGACTATTCATTGCTCTGGGGGTTCCACTTTTCTTTTTGAAACCTCCCTGCCATTGCATTTTAAAAGTTTGCTTATGAGCAGTTTGTTGAGTTTGTTCATTTTGTTTTTTTGGAAAAGTTTGTATATGTACAGGTAGAAGCAAATCCCTTGACAAACATGGCGAAGGAAGGCTGAAAAATGTGTGAAATTCCTTGAATGAGCTTACATCTCTCATCACCTCCCACACCCTCTCCTTCCACATCAGTCCACTCACACAACCTCTCCAGCTACTCTGCCATCTGCTACTCTTTGTATAGTACAGACTTAATATTACTAAAGAAACTAATCATCCTCTCCCGAAACCACAACCACCTCTACAACCATAATGGTCTAGTACTTATCTATGAACTTCAAGTACTTTCAATACCTAAAAAAGAAAACTGTACCTACCTATATCCCTGCTCTCAGTGAACTAGTCCTTTGCGGTGACACACATCCCAGCACTGGCCCTTCTCCTCCCTCTCTCAACTCCCCCAACTCGACAGAATCCCTAAACTTCATCACAATTAATCTCCAAAGCATTAGAAACAAAATTCCACAACTGCATGCATGGTTAAATCAACATAAACCAGACTTTACTGCTATCACTGAAACCTGGCTAAAACTATTCGTCAAAGATTCTGAATTTTTACCCTAAACTACTCCTGCCTTAGAAATGATAGACTACATAAAAAAGGTGGTGGAATCACCTTACTATTCCCTAGCTCCTTTACAGTAATCCTATACTCCAAGCCTATTCCCCACTTTTCCACAGCAGAGCTACTGGTAACCTTCCTAAAACTTAACAACAAGAAAACCCTCTGCATAATAGTCCTATACATTTCCACAGGCAATAATACTCCCATTCCTGAAGAAATTCTTGCCTGGACAACAAGCAATATAACAAATGAAACCATCATCCTAGGCAATGTCAATATCAACTGGCTAGATATATCCACTAAAAACCCCTCTACTGATATTAACCTTCACAACTGTATGCAGCTAATCTCCGATATCACTAGACCCAATACAAAGGTAGACAAAGGCTCTATCTTGGATTGGATCTTGGTCTCTGACCCAGAAAAAAGTACCACCTCAGGTAATCTCCCAAATAGTATCAGTGATCACTCTCCAGTATTCAGAATATGAAAGCCCATCTCCATACCAAATTCCCACCAATATAGATACAGCAGAGGCCTATCCCATTTCCACCCAAACACCGTCACTGACATTCTGCACAAAACCACCTGGAGCCCACTTAAATTTCTCCCACTTAACGAAGCTGTAGAATTCTTTAATTCTATATTTCTCAGGATCCTAAATAGTCTTGCCCCACTTTAGTTAAAAAGGATTAAGTCTAAACATGCAATTTGGCTTACAAAGTCCACAAAGCAAGTAATGTCCACTAGGGACAAAGCTTGGAAAACCTAGCAAAAAAACAAAACACTGTCTAACCTCAATCTGTACAAGCAACTCCACAACCAGGCCAAATGCCTAGTTATTAAAAATAAAAAGAATGCTTCCAGGTCATCCAAAATCCAACATAAACTTAACCCAAAGAAATTTTGGGGTGCAATCAACTCCTTACTTCACCCTGGATCTAACAACAATTCATGTCAAAACCCAGAAAAAACTCCATCTGAAATAGCCTCCTCTTTAACAATTACTTCATTGACACCATAAAAAAACTTACTACCACCTTCCCACCTACTAATGTCAACTCACCAGGTACTCCACCTTTGCACCCCCCTACAAATCCTCCACCTTCTTTCACACTAACACCCATTCCCACCACCACTATCAAAAAACTTCTTCACAAACTCAAGCCCTGTACTAATGCCCCTGATAACTTGCCAGCTGAATACTAATAACTTTCAGCCTCCTCCATTGCATATCCTATCAGCATCCTCCTAAACAGATCCATTCAGGAATCTTGCATAGTGATATCTGTAAAAAAACATTTATTCTACCACTTCACAAAGGAGGCATTCTCTCCCCAATCTCAAAAGTCCTAGAGAAATGTATCCATACCCAGCTCCTAAGTCACCTGATACAACACCAAATCATCTCTCCCACTCAACATGGCTTCAGACCAGATCATAGTACTAACAGCCCTCATTTCCTTCCTAGACACAGTTAACAGAGCGCAAGATGCTGGATGCTTAGTCTCTGCATTGTTTCTAGATCTTTCAAAGGCATTTGATACCATATCACACTCCCTCCTGCTTAATAAACTTGCTAATCTCTGGCTATCTCCCCCTACCCTACAATGGTTTACTAACTACCTCAGGAACAGGCAACAATCTACAAAGTGGTTACATGCTTCCTCCCCTTTCATAACCACAAATACAGGTGTCCACCAAGGATCAATACTGGGATCCCACTCATTCAGCATATTTGTCAATAACTTTCATTCCTGTCTCATCCATAGCACGGTCATCCAATATGCTAATGATTCAACAATCATCTGCTCTGCTAAATCTGCCTCCACTCTACAGCATCTCACCCAAGATGCATTTACTTCCACTGAAACCTGGATGTCCCAGAACCATCTCGCTCTCAACCCCAATATAACAAAACTTTTAGTATTTACCCCCACAAAATCCAACCCTGTTGACAAGTTACTATTCTCCATTTGCTCCCAAAATAACACCATTATTAAAGTTGTCCCCAGCACCAAATTACTAGAAGTCATCACTGATGACAAATTAACATTCGACCTTCACATTTACAGCAACATAAAAAAAAAACATCAAAAACTAGGTGCCCTGTACAGACATAACTATTTTCTCAGTCTCTCCACTAAAAAGGCTCTGGCCTCATCCTTCCTACTTCTAACACTTCTATACGGCGCTCTATCCTCACAAAACTACAGTCCTCCTTGCGAACAAAAATAGACTCTTGCTATAACAAAGTTGCCAGATTTGCCACAAATGCTAAATATGCTACCCATTATTGTTCCTCTCTGCATCAACTTAATTGGCTAGAATTTCCACACTATCTCACATTCTTACAATTAACTACAGCCCACAAGCTCATCTACCACCCAGAAACGTATCCTTCCTTCTCTTTCATTTTGTCCATTTATCATCCGAACCAGCTCCTTAGGTCTGAAAATAAAATGTTACTAGCCATAGAGAAACCCAAGCTCTCAGCCAGCCAAATGTTGTATTCCTACTATGTCTCTAAACCATGGAATAATCTCCTACCTTCACTCAGAGCAATCAGCAACTTGACCTCCTTTTAAAAATCCCTCAAACTGCATCTCTCCTTTAAATGGCTATGCTCCTGTTCCCAAACACACAACCACAACTCCTGACTTCTCCTCCCTGTGCTATATCTCTATCACTTAATTTCCTCCTTTCTGCCTACTTAATGCTTCCCTCTCACTTTCACCAGTCTTATTCCATCCTCCGCACTTATATCCCCTTCTATATTCACACTGTACGTAATATCCTCATAGCTACACACCTATAGATGTATTACTTTCTTGTGTACTTCAATGGACCCCATGCACCAATGTAAATATCATTTACTAACATCTCTCTGAAATATATGTCTGTCATTATTTCTATATGTCAATGATTGTGTTTTTCTTTTTTTCTGGCACCATTGCTTCTATTTACCAGCAAGGGTGCCCGCAGGCAGGTGCAAGGGGGTGCACTTGCACCCCCCTGGAATCGGCTAGATAATTTCAAAAAAAGTTTTTTTTTTTTTTTTTTAACGTGCGTTCTTCTTTAAGAAGAAAGAAGTCCTAACAGGACTGTCGCGGGCGTGCGGACATCATCGCTGTTATTTAGTAGTTTGTGAGTGGGAACTCACACAGACGGGTTTACAAGCAGGATGATTCGAGCGGGACCTGAAACTGAATAGCAAGCGGGAGCGGGACCTGAAACGGAATAGTAAACGGACGGAAGATGGGACACTTTCAGGTAGAGGGGTGTGTGTGTGTGTGTGTGTGTGTGTGTAAAATGCTCCAGGTGTACATGGTGGTGGGTAGAGAATAAGGCTTGAACCCTGTACCTTGGGCCCAAGTGGCAAGAGCCTGAATTCCCTACCCACCACCATTTGTAAAAATGTTGCAGGATTTTCCCTCATACTTTTTCTGTTCCTCATAAAATCTGTGGTTTCTGCATTTGTGTCCTTGTTGCCTGACAGCTACATGTTCTTTGGTTTTATTCTTGGCTGTCTGGAGTGTTTCTCCCTGGGCCTCTGCTAAAAATTAGCTTTTTTTTTTTCACAGTCAGACTTTCGTGGTTAACAAAAGTTAAAAAAAATTGACACACTTCAATATCAGACTTCATATTCTTCAGAAAGTGCATGGTAACAAAAGCTTTTATTCTAGCAATTTTCTAAGTGTACAAGATGGATATTTGAAATGTATCCCTGTGTTTGGGACTGTATTCCCCCCATTATTGGCTTCGTCCAGGTTTTGTGCTAGGGTTGAGAGTTATGGTAAGAACTGAATTCACTGAATATGTTTGGGGGCTGTATTCACCCAGTACTGGCTTTGTTTAGGTAGTGTTTGGGACTGTATTCCCCCCATTATTGGCTTCATCCAGGTTTTGTGCTAGGGTTGAGAGTTATGGTAAGAACTGAATTCACTGAATATGTTTGAGGGCTGTATTCACCCAGTATTGGCTTTGTTCAGGTATTTATTGGCTTCATCCAGGTTTTTTGCTAATGTTGAGAGCTATGGTAAGAACTGATTTCACTGAATATGTTTGGGGGCTATATTCTCCCATTACTGGCTTTGTCCAGGTGTTATTTGCTAAGAGGTTGAGAGCTATGGTGAGAACTGAATTCACTGAATGTTTGGTGGTTGTAGTCACCCATTATTGGCTTTGTTCACGTCTTTTGTGCTAAGAGGTTGACAGCTGTGCTATGGTGAGAACTGAATTCACTAAATGGTAGCTATTTAAGTTTCAGTCTTCCTCTTTCACAAAACAGTTGATTTGGTGTAGTGGTACGTTGCTCTGACTGTTTTGCACGGGGTCCCCTGGGTTCAAGACGTGGCAGTGAAATGTATGGTGGTAACGCAGCATTTTATTCTAGCAACTTTCAAACATTATACAAGCAATGTTTAAAATGTGTCCCTGGTTTTTGGCCTTTTGTCCCCCCCCCAATAAATTTTGGCTTTTTCCAGATTTCTTTTGCTGAAAAGTTCAGAGATACAGCTGAGTGTCAAGTAGATTTTACAAGGAGCTGAGAGCTGCAGGGGAGCAAAAGTTTAGTGCTGCTTGTGTTTAGTCTGCTTGCATTGTTAATAGCACAACAGATAGTGTACTTGCTTTAGATGCTGAAGGCTGGGGGTTCTACTCCCACAGTAGGTAAATGCATTGCTGATGCTGTATTGTGTTGTAAAGGGGGTGGATGCTGCAGTCTTTTTGGCAAAGATACCTAGTAACTATGAACCTGTTAACAGTTTGCTATCCATTCCCTATTGCGGTATTACTAGCTTTTCATTTTTTTATTGCATGCAACAAAAGCAATTTATTCTTCAAGGGTAACAGGCACTTTATTTGTAGATTAAACAATGACATATAAAGTGTTTGCTAGCAGCAACCTCTTTATTAGTTACAAATTTTTTCAATGTGAAGTTTACTCCTTCAGAGATTGTGTATATTTTTTACTGATACTGGTGGTCTTGAGTAGACTTTTTATGATGGAAATGTTCTGAATTGGGCAGTTTTGTCATTGGTGGATGCTTTTTGTTTCATTGTTCACTGGAAAAATGTTCAAAACAATAAATTTAAAATGCCCGCTAACAACTGTACTGTATTGTACAAGGAATATAATGTAATACAGTCAGGAAGGTGTATCAAAGAGCACGTGTATGTTATATTCGAGGGGCCTATGATTTTGAAGACAGCCCAGAGTTAATATTTGCCATTGGCAAAATGTATTTTCTCTGAAAGTGGGATTCAGTGCTGTTTCAATGCATGCGAGTTTCAAGACCAGAGAAGTTTTAATGTAGTCTATTTTAATTGTGAGACTGCATTGCTTTAACAGATATGTATTAGGGTTTGTGATGTAAAATGCAAAATAAAACTTTCAAATGAAATCCTAAATCATTGCAGAAGTAAAGCAGTATGCACATTAGTGTTTATGATAAATGGGGCAAAATAAACAAGGAATGGGACATTGGAATGACTGCAGGGGGGAGGCTCCATTTGACCATGATTTTGTGAAGGGGGGTAGCAAGCTCAGACAGCCCCGGTTGAACTATACCTCTCAGTTGTCCATATCTTTGCAGAATGAATAGATATTTGCTGCTTATTTTTGGTTTGTTCCTCAAATTTGTGGTTTTCTAGCAAATCATTTAGGAATGAAGCCATTAAATGACAGATATTGAGTTTCAGATGTCATAACCTTCAGAAAAATGCATGCTAATGCAAGACTGTCTTTAAGTTTATACAAGAGCAATTTTTAGTAGTGTTTGTATGTTCCCCAATATATTTGGCCTTGTTCAGATTTTCTGCATTAAGAGGTTGAGAGGTACGTGCAAATCACTTTGTAGATTAGGAATATCCAAACATCTCAATTGTCCCCAATTCTGGCTCAAAATGTTGCTCTCCCCTAATAATCCCTCCTCCAAAATGGCAATTTTGGAAGAAAACGTGGAGGGTTTACAATTATATATAACTGTAATGATCACTTATAGATTACCTTTATTTCAGAAATGCATGTGGATGCTCTTATTTTGTTAGCTGCTTCAAGTTAACTGTTAATATTAAAAAGGTGTCCCTTTTTTGACAGGTATTTTTGCATCACATTTTGGGCCGTTTTTCATAAAATTGTGGTTTTCTGGCAAATTAGTGGCAAGTCATTAAAGATTGAAGTTAGAAAATAATGGCAAACATTTGAGTTTCAGATTTCATACCCTTCAGAAAATTTGTACTAATGCAAGATCTACCTGTTCTATTTCAGTTATAAGAGCAATATTTAAAAACTGGCCTTATTTTTGGGCTTGTGTCCCACTTCTAGTTCTATGTATGGCTTTGTCCAGATTTCTTGCTCTGAAGTTGAGAGGTATGAGTGTCAGATCCATCACTGTCAGCCAGAGACATTTCAAATTGTGACATACTTATTGCACCCCACTCCCCATTGTAGTGGCTCTGGATGTGTCCATGGAAGGCAAGGAGCAGTTATGCAGTGTAAGTGTGCAGAGTATTCCCCCATCCAAAGTAGATCACAAATACGACCATGGCTTTTCATCTGTCCTGGATTTTGCAAAATGTTCTGGTTTTCTATCAGATTTTTGTACTGTTGATTTATGCTTCTTATTCTGGAACTGTATGCTGTCACAGTGCCCTGTTGCTCTGTTTAAGTAGCCATGGTTTAATGAACATCAGGTAAGCTTGTCAGAGATTGTAAGATGCAAGTAAGCTTTAGTAAGCTTGTTGGACATTGTAAGATGCAAGTAAGCTTTAGTAAGTATATTGTTAAAGAATTACCAGCATTGAAAGCCTTTTCGTTGTTGCCATGCAGAGAATATTTACATGACTAGATAATGTATAAGCCTTGGGTATTGAAATGCATATGACAGTATTTTATTTATTTATTTTATTTGCAGTTGGTTTGCCAGGATAGTCCATTGGGCCAAATGAACCTGTTTTCAATGGAGTCCTGGGGAGAAAAGCTCCAAAACTAAGTAGGTTATTAATAGATATACAAATTATACAATTACACAGAAGTTAATCATACAAGAAATAACAATTTGCAAATAATACAACAAAAACTAGAGCGAGTACAATCTAGTGATGAAATTAATAGGTAATACAGACTAAAGAGAAATTTAGCACAAAAGCACTGAGAAATAACAACATATTTGGAAGCATTTCATGACAATATTGAGGAATAATAACATATTAGGAAGCAATGCACAAAAGTACTGAGAAGCAATAACGTATTAGGGAAGCAATAATTAGGAAGTGTGGACTAGTATATTCTTTCCGATTATTGTAGGAATAATAATATGTATGAGTTAGGGTGGGTAATTAGGAAAGTTGCAGGAGGAAACAGATGAAGAAAGAAAATGGAGTTTGCAAGTGTTAGTTATGTGGGGTGGGAGCAAGAGCATTCCCACTGGGATACTAGATGTGAGTGAAGAGATCTTTTAAATATAAAATGGTTGGGGGTGGTGCGAATGGAAGGTGGTAGGGAGTTCCAAAGGCATGCAAGGCCATAAGACAGAAGATATTTGCCTGGGGGACGAGTTGGTTTATATACTTCTAATAGATTTTGATTGTTGGACCTTAATACTCTAGCAGGAAGGTGCATTTTAAAGGCTGATGAAAGGGAAGGACAAAGGGAGGGGTTGAAAATGAGCTTATGTGCAAGATTTAGTTGAGTATATGTGAGATAACTGGGTAGCTCTAGCCATTTTTAGTTTTTGGAGAGAGGAACAGTGGTGGGTGGTGGGTGGAGGACTTGTGGTTGGTAGCGAACTTGGAAATTTTGTTGTAGCAAGAGGAAAGTTGCGTTTTTAGAGAGGTCTGTAGATTAGTTAGGAGTGGAGCTCCATAGAGAAGGGAGGGGATAAGAAATGAGGTAGAGAGGGTGATTTTGGTAGCAGGTGTAAGGTAATGATTTTGTCAGTAAAGCATACTTAGTTTTTGATGGGTTTTCTTGATATTTAACTGTAGGTGGGAGTTGAATTTGAGCTGGTTATCAATTTGGACCCCAAGTAACTTGGTCTTGGACACCAGTTCCAGGGGTAGATTATTTTGTCTAGAGATGTGGAATGTGTTTATATTGAAAGAAGTAGCCTTAGAGGGGGTGAATAACATTAATTTGGTTTTAGAGGCATTGAGTGCTAGGTGATTCCTTTTCATCCATTGCTCAGTTGTTGTAAAAGCATCTTGAGTCAGTTTTAGGAGTGAGGGGATAGAGGTGGCAGCGCAGATAATAGCAGAATCATTGGCATATTGGATGATGTCTGAGAATGGGATAGAGTTGCGGAAATCATTTATAAATATATTGAAGAGAAGGGGACTCAGTATAGAGCCCTTGGGTACCCCAGTAGGAGTATTTAGAAATGAGGAGGTGGCCTTTTTCCATTTGACTGCTTGAGATCTGTTAGATAAGTAGCTGGAGAACCAGTTCAAGGAGGAGGGATATAGGTTAAGTTTAGAAAGTTTAGTTAGTAGCAGGCTGTGAGAGAGTGTCAAAGGCCTTAGAGAGGTCGAGTAGTAGGGTAGAAACAATTTGGCCAGAGTCGCGGGCTTTATTTACAGTTTCAAGGAAGGAGAGGAGGGTGGTCATAGTGCTATGATGTGGTCTGAATCCATGTGTGGGAGTTAGTAGGTGATTATCTAAGAGATGTGGGAGGAGTTGTAGTTGGATACACTTTTCTAGGAGTTTAGAGATGGGGGACAGAATAGCGATGGGGCGGAAATTAGTAACATTGTTGTTGTTGCCACCTTTATGTAGAGGTATGATAAAGGCCCTTTTCCAGACTTGGGGTACTATACATTCTTGGATAAAGCGGTTGATTAAAATGCTAATAGGGTAAGCGATTGCTTCAACAGCTTTGCTAAGAAAGTAAGAAGGGATGTTATCAGGAGCATTGGTGCATGGCTTCAGTTTCATAAGGAGTTTCTTTATAGTAGAAGTGGGTATAGGTTTAAATGAGAAAAAAGGAGTGTGAAGAGGGAGAATTAGGGGCAGATGAAGCTGATGAAGTAGTAGGAGTAGGAGGAGTGGAGGGATGGGAGTTAGTAGATGGGAATGAGGAAGTAGTAGCAGAGTAGGGTAGAGAGATGGTTGGGGATGGTAAGGGAGTTTTGGAGAATGTAGTGGTGTTAGAAAAAGATGACGTTAATTTGGAAATGGATTCAATGAAAAGAGTTAAATTGGGTAGCCAAGTCTTGGTCAGGAGCGTTTGGGTCTGGGGTAGGGGTATCTGGTTTGCTGGGGTTAAGTAGAGTAGAGATACCTTTCCAAAATTTCTGAGGGTTTGATTTTATTGTTGTTTTGAAGTGTGGAAAAGTAGTTTTGTTGGTCGAAGATTATGAGCTTTTTTACCTTATTTCGAAGTATTTTATAGTCATTGTAATAAAAGGACAGGATTACAGTATTTTCAGAAGCTCATTACATTTTATTGCAGACCAGTGTCTTATAGCAGTGTCTGTGTGTTAGTACACTTGTAGTTGGGTCAGGGTGGCTTTAATGGTATATGGTAAATAAACATTGCTACCTTACTTAAAAGCCAAGCCCTGCAACAACTAGCTCCACACTGAAGTCAAAACACAATAGCTCTGGTGGGTAAATGTACTCTGTAGTAATCAAAAAAGGCAAATGTTTAAAATAACTACAGCTTATGTGCAAACACAATAGGTAGTGATGAAACAATGCTCTGCTAAAAATGCTTTAATGCTCCACATTGCTGAGCTGCAGATCAGTTATCACTGACTACCAGGATTTCACCCACTTCAGCTCAAGCATGGTGCCGTTCAGTGCAACCTTCCCAGAACTAATTCAAGTCTGACCAGAATTATTTGGTGTGTGTATAAGAGGGAGGTAGCATACCCCTCAGCTGTCCAGATTTTTGCCCCATATTCCTCCTAAAAAGGATTGAAGTTGCTAAATGAGACATTTCAGTTTTAGATGTCATGTCATTTAGAAAAATGCATACTAACACAAATCCTGTTACTCTTGCAATTTTCTAAGTTTCTGAGAGCCATATGTATAATCTGTCCCTATTTATTTTAGGCTTTGTCCAGATTTCTTGCACTAAGGTTGAGGCCTTGAGGGATGTGGTATGTTTGTGAGAGAGAAAGTGAAATGCCCAAGTTAGAGTTAACAGGTGGAATTTTCAAGTGCATTTTCAAGGAACTGTGAGTTTTAAGGGAAGCTAAGTTCACTGCTGCTCATGCCAAGTCTATTTACGATGTGCAACTGTTTTGTTTAGCAAATGGTATCTCTATTGTGGTATAAAGTTTTAAAGCTATGTTATTAGCACCACAAGTAGAATACTTGCATCTTAATGTAAAGGCTTGAGGTTCTATTCCTACAGCATATACATTTGTATGCTGCAGTCCTCAGGATGTCCTCCTTTGGATGAGATGCCTAATAACTATGAACCTGTTTTTCAGCTTGTCATCCATTTTCTATTGCAATATACCAGCTTACCATTTTTTTAATTTAACATAGGCAATTTATTCTTTGACGGCAGCAGGCACTGAATTTGTAGATGAAACACTGAAATACACAGTTGTTTTCTAGCAATAACATCTTCATTAGTTTCAGATATCTTTAATGTGGAATTATTCAGATTACTTTTACTTCAGCAGAGTCACTCAAACAAGTGCTGCTGTATAATACAAGGGATATAATTCAATTATATATTATAATTAATACAATCAGGTAAATCAAATAACTTTTGCATGGCCCTAACGGTGTGCAAGGAGCCTATTGCTTGAAAACAGTTCAGAGGTAAATAACCTGCCACTGGCCAGATGCATTTTCTTTGAATGTGGGTTTCAATGCTGTTTCATTGAATGTGAGTTTCAAAAGTAGAGAAGCTTTAATGCCAAGTCTGTTTTCATTGCAAGACTATTGCTTTGTTTAGGTTTAGTAAATGTCTCAGTGTTTGGGCTATAATGTTTGAAATAAAAGTTGTAAATTAAATCCAACTGCCTGTAATCATTGTAGAACTAAAGCATAAAACAGTATGCACACAGATTTGAACAGTGTCTACAGTAAATGGGGAGAAATAGCCAAGTAATGGGACACTGGAATGGCTGTGTGGGCGGGGCTTGGGGTGGGTGGACTTGGGCGGGGCTGTGTTGGCAGGGGGCGGGGTGAGCTATGTGGATGGGGCTCTGGGTTTGCACCCCCCTGCAAAAAATCCTGCGGGCTCCCTTGTTTACCAGTCTCATGCAACGTAACTGTACTGTATGATTTTGTTTTCTATCTATGTGATTTTTATTCTCTTTGTATGTATCTTTGTTGAGCTTTTCTCCCTGGGCCTCTACTGAAAATGTGTTCATTTCAGGCCCAGTGGACTTTCCCAGTTAACAAATGCAATCAATAAATAAATAATCACACTTTTTAATTACCTCTGCAGCAAATGGTCCAGAAACTAACTCTCTGAACACAAGAAAATTCAAAATTTCAGCTTTAACACTTTTAGAAAGGTTTTGAGTATAGAACCAAGCAAACATCCTCATAACAGTTCCAGTGGCAGCAGTCCTGGAGGTTGCATCAGCAGAATCGTAAGCATGTTTAAAACAGTGGGTAGCCACTTGAAAAACAGAAACAATCAGGTTACACAAAGATGTTTTTTCCTCAGAAGAAGAAACAGATGCCATAATAGTCCTCATATTCTCAAACATAAGCTTTAACAAATGAGCTTAACTGACAGTTGAGAATTCTTAAAATAAGTGTTGCAGAGGAATGCACCTTTTTCCCCAGATCTATCAAAAGTTTTCCCATCTATGTCAGGAGAGGCAGGGATTGGTATTAACTAGATGTTTAACAGCAGCTGGGTTCACCATAGAAATAAGTGATGGGTTTAATAAGATTTATGGAGTGATATGAGATCTACCTGCTTTCTTGAGAGCAGCAGGCTGGCTGTCAAGCAAATTATAGCCCATAACAAAAACACCCTCCAGACCTGAAACAGCAGGATGAACAGACACAGGGTCATGAAAATCCAGCTGCCATAAATCATAATTCTTCAGAGACAGTGGAATGTCATTATCTTCCACAGAAACAACTGATTCATTCTGAAAACAGTTTCAGAAAAAAGACAATCCATCAAAGCAGCTGGCAGAAGCTGCACTTTCCACACAATCTGAGTCACAAACCCATGGAGAAATAATAGAAATTATCCCTTGAAATTCATTTTGTGGTTTAAAATCAGAACTCTTCAGAAAATGAAGAATCCCTTTTTCACTTGCCAGAATTAGAATAGCTGATCTGGAAGAGTCAGGAGCCTGAACCAAACCCTGAGTAAAGCCCAATAAATTATTCTTTATTTATTTATCTTTGTTTACCGGGAAAGTCTGACTGGGTAATATCCATGTTCAGCAGAAGCCAGGGGAGAAAAGCTCCATTTGCTTACATTGCATTATACTAAGTTCCAGTCAAACACAGAGTAGTTAAATTTCTATTTACATTTATACACAAACAGTAGGTACATTCATGTATTTACATTCTAAGGTTTTACAGGGGTGAAAGGTACTAAAGAAAAAGCACACATGCAGCTTAGTGGATTGTTGTCCAAAGTAACACAGGATAATACATATGTTAAACTTTTTACTTCTTTTTAACAGGAATTTCTGAAGAAGCAGACCACCTTTTGCCAGGCAAAACCTCGCTAGGGACACTAATTTCACAGAAAAGTTCAGTTTTAGTCCTAGAAATAATTTGTAAAAGTCTTTTTCCTGAGGGGAATGTATTTGCACGGCAATGGAAAACATTAGCCAACAGTCAATTCTTAAAAGCCCACAGCATGAGCACTCCTCAGTGGCAGGAAAGCTCTGAAGGGATTGGTGCCCAAACCTGTCTTTATCTTCAGTTCAGCTTGAGCTGAATAATGGTTTGGATGTGTGGAAGGTGCCTTTGTAACTTTGGAAGCTGGCCAGCCTGTTTATTATATACCGGATATAACCCATATAGCTAAGCCTACTGCAGCAGTGATCAGTATGATGAACATCTCCCTTGCAGATGCTTGGACTTGGCTGGAGAATCTCAGGAAGAACTGTTGAATCATCTCTACTTTCTCCTTTGGAAGAAAAGCTCTTCCCAAGGCAGAATGTAGTAAACATCCAAGGAACGTCACCCTGTAGGAAGGGCTGAGAGAAGACTTCTGCAAGTTTGTTTGAAAACCCAGACTGAGTAGAAGTTCATGAACAGTTGTTAGAGACTATTAACAGCTGGAGAACAGGAGCTTACAAAGATAAGACAATCACCTAAATATGAATGCCTTGAAGCCTGCAATGAATAGAGATAGGCATTTTATAAATACCCTTGGTGCAGTGGATAGTCCAAGGGGAAAGACAACAAACTGATAACGTAAGCCAGACACAACAAATCTTAAGAAATACCTGAAATGATTTGCAACAGGAAGGTAAAGACAGGAATAGATTACAGAAAGTAAGACTCAAAATGTTAAGACAGCTGGTAAAACAGATGAATACAGTAATCAGGACTATTAACAGAAATTCACAAGACATAAAAGAAATAAATAGAACACACTTTTACAGAGTCAGTGGGGCAACAGGTAGCACACTCATCTTTTGTGCAGAAGGCTGTGTGCTCTATTACCATACCAGGTAGATCAAATGCTGACACCTCATCCCAGATGAGACATTAAACCTAGGCCCAATCTACTTGAGTTGGTGGTACCTCAGGTAGATGTAAAAGGTCCCATGGCACCTACTGAAAATATTAGGGGTCCTTTATTTATAATATATATATATATATATATATATATATATATATATATATATATATATATATTTACATGTTATCTATTCATAAATGTGCATATTTACAAAATTAAACAATTATATGCACAATTTCATTTTTAAAGTATAGAATTTATCATTCCTATCATACTTATACATTCTTATTTACATCAGAACCCCATGTTTTTTTCCATAACCACAATCTATTTTTTAAATATTATTGACAATATCTATTTCCGGGCAGCTGCGGTGGTGCAGTGGTTAGCATTGCTGCCTCACAGCAAAAGGTTCTTCAGTTCAATTCTTGGCTGGGGTGCCTTCTGTGTGGAGTCTGCATGTCCTCCCTGTGGTCGTGTGGATTTCCTCCAGGTGCTCTGGTTTTCTCCCACATCCCAAAGACATGCTGTAGGTGGATTGGAAACTCTAAATTGGCCCTAGGTGTGACTGCGTGCATGTGTGTGCCTTCTGTGGAAGGTTGGGTGCCGTGCTGGCAACTTGACACTGTAAAAACATCACTGCCAATCATGATCACACATGTGATCCACTGTGGCAATCGTGAAAAGCTGAAAGAAGGAGATTGACAATATCTATTTCCCATTAACCATAATTTTACTTATTCTCTCATTCCATATTACACATACCTAAATCATTTTGTGTCCATTCTTGTTTTTGATTCTTTGTTTCTATTCTCATAATACCCACATTCAATCATATCCATATTTATATTACTATCTTTAAATCTTAAAAAAAAATTCACTACATAATTTTTCCACAATTTTTTCACTCTCTTACATTTCAAAAAAAAAAAAAGAAGCATGCTCTGCTGTTTCCTCTTCACCACAATACAAACATATTTTTCCATTTTTCTTTTTATATGGCATGTTACCTTTTAATGGTATTTTTTAATTCCTATGTCCATAAAAAATTGTGGCATTCTACTTTATTACATCATTGATCTATTTCTATTATTTCTTTAATCTTTTTCTCTGGTAAAATTTCAGATGGATTCATTATACTTTTTATTCCATGCATTTCAATTTTCTTCTATTTCATCAGTCTTTATTATCCACATTTTCATCATTTGTTGATAATTTTCTTTTTCTTCATTAAGACCTTCTTTTATAGTTTTATTTATTCTTATTGCTTCCCAAAATTTGTTACAGTTAGTAAATTCTTAGTTTTTTAATTTATCCATTTCAAAATTTTATACAGCTTTAAAGATGCTACATAACTACTAGATTTAATGGGTCTATATTACCATATGGAATGCTAAGAATGTCGAATGCTCATATGAGCGAAAATGTGCAAGAACAAACTTTTCCTTTGGGGTCACGGTACAGTGAGGATTAGAATATTTGCCCTTTCCTCACTGCTATGCGACCTCGGAGTTGGAATACATATTTAGTGGGGGGGGTGTGGGGGCAATAGCAAGTCCATTCTCGTGCGTTTTCGCTTATATGAGCGTTTGACATTCTTACCATTCAATATGGTAACATAAACCCAATTTAACATACCTAGTCCTCCTGCTTCCTCTTTGTTTATGTACAATACTCCCCTTTTAACTGTGTTTAATCTAGAACCCCATATAAATGAAAAAAAACTTCTAACATGAATATGTGCTCATGAATTTTTCAGAATCATAAATGCACTTAGCAAATAATAGTATTTTGTTCAATAATAATAAATTTATCAAGTTTGTTTTTTTTTTCTTGTAAGCTAATCTATATGTTTTCCATAAAAAATAAATGTTTAATTCCTTCAATAATAATTCCCTTTGTGTTTTCTACCCTTCTTTACCAAAATTTATACCTAACACAGCAAAAGCTTTCATTGTAAATTGTACACCTGCTATTTTTACTGTGTCTCCTGTTTATTTACCTTTTATCTTTATTTAAAGGCATACCTATTCCTTTCAAACACACACCTATGCAATGTATAGCTTCTATCATCCCTATACTATTTTTAATTGTTATAATAATGGCATCTGTGTATGTCATTAATGCTGGACTTTCTAAACCTTTTTGCATTATATATTTTGTATCCTTCATTTTACAATTAACCTCACTAACTACCACATTCATAACTAAAACACATAAAATACTACTCATGTGGCATCCTTGTCTTATACCTTCATTCATCTCTATTTCTTTACTTAACCATCCATTTACCAAAATTCTTATTTTCTTATTTTATTATTCCCATAAGCTGTCATGCAAACTTTCTTACTTTTATTACTAAAATTGTATATTTTCATTAAATCCTATACCATCTCATGTTCAGTTGAATCAAAATCTTTATTAATGTTGCCTACCATAAGTTTCAAATCCTCTCTTCTCTTTAAAATATCATGTATCATTTCCCCTTATTTTAATTAATAATTCTTGAAATCCTTTTCAATTCATACCATGTGGGATTTCTTCCATTATGTATTCCATTTTATTTTCAAATATTTTCTGTATTTTCATAAATATCTTGTAACTTGTATTATTTAACAATATAGGTCTCCAATTCTTTATATCCTCTTTTTCTCCTTGTTTTCCCATATGAATTGTAATATTCCACTACATAATTCCTTATGATTCAAACCTCCATTTAATCACTCATTCACCACTTGTAATAAATATTCTTTTTGCCATTCACATAATTTTTTATACATTTTAAACCAAATTCTATCCAGACCTGCAGCCAAATCTATATTAACTAATTAATTTGTGTAATTCAATCAAAGTAATTCCTTTTTCAACTTCCTTATTCACTTGTTCTAAGAATGTTTTTACTTCCTGTATTTTATTATATGCTCTCACTTTTAAACATTTCTTCATAATTTACTACAATTTACATAATCTGAGATTGACTTCTTCTTGTCTTTCATTTCTCTCATTACATTACTATTCTCACTTACTATTTACTTAAATAAGCTGGTACTTCTTCCTTTTCCCCTTGTAGCAAATAACTTTGTTTATACAATAATTCTTTAATTTTTCATAATTTCTTTTTTATACTTATTTCTCTTTCTCATATTTTATCTCCTTCTTTTCTAAATTTTAAAACACATCTTATATGTTTTACATACTCTTGTTTTCCCATCTTTTGTATCTTATTCTGCCATTGTAAACTATTTCTTTTATATTTTCCTTTTAAAAATAATCCACCATTCTGACCAACTAACATAAAATTCATGCATAGTAACATGGTCTCTCCATAATTGCATTGTCAGTTCCTTTTCTTTTTCATTCCCTGCTTTTTCATTTATTCTTTTTATACCCTTTCATATTTCAGTATATTCTTTAGTCTTTATTTACAATTACTTCCATCCATATAGCCAGATGATCTCTAAATCCTGTTGTAACTGATTCTCCTTCTGATATATTTGTACCTTAGGATATTATAAAATAATTTGTCTCAGATTTCAATATACCTCTTTTATACATCTATACTTTTCTGTTCTATATTACCTATTTACCATATTTCATAACTTCTTTCGTTTTTACATTCAAATGACAATAAATAAATAAAATAAAATTTTCTTATATCTTTTCTATTCTGTTTATATTTTTCATTAAACCACAACTGAAGCTCAACTGCAACTCCATCATCAAACTAAGTATGTCCAAGAAAGGAGGATGGTGGGTCAGTACTGCCAGTAAGGCAGTGTGTTCTGTGAACTACTGTTACAGGTAAGTAGGACTTACACAACAAACACATTACTTTACTAGCTTATGGGTAGATTCTCAAAGCTTACTCACCCTGGCAGAAGGAAGGATAAGGGTCCACAAGTCCCGTGGAGAACACTCCTAGCAAATTCTGCTCTGAATTTAGAAAAAGCACCAAGCTTGTAGTGCACCATAAAGGTATGGACAGATCTGTAATTTGTTGGCTCTAGAATACTTCAAGTTCACTCCTTTCCAATAAACCACTGAAGAGGAAAATGCCCTGGTGGAATTTGCCTTTACCTTGCCTGGATTTGCCTTGCCATGGTGGGTCTAACAAAAACACAGTACTACAGTGCAACCACTGAGCAATGGTTTGCTTAGAGACAGTGGTGCAGTGATTAGCATTGTTGCTGCTCAGCAAGAGATTCTCTGGTTCAATTCTTGGCTGGTGCACCTTCTATGCAGAGTCTGCATGTCTTCCCTGCATTCATGTGGGTTTCCTACTGGTGCTCCAGTTTCCTCTCACATTCCAAAGACATGTGTCTGGATTATTTCTCTCCAGGTCTCTGCTGAAAATAGACTCTGCCCCAGTCGGACTTTCCTGGTAAAAAATGTTAAATAAAATAAAGTTGACCCTTCTTTGCACCTGTGTAAGAAATAAAAACTCTTCAACCTTCTTGAAGGGTTGCATTCTGTAACGGTAGTACCTGAGCTGCTGATGCACATACATGGTATGCAGTATCCTCTCTCCCTTATTATTAAGTTTTGAGAAGAACAAAGGGAAGTTAACAGCTGATTGAGAGTAAATTAGCACAGACAGAACTGTTTAGCCTCATATAAAAGTTCTCAGCTGGATGAACAAAATGCTGCTGACAGTATGAGTGTATATCAAGTGGTTGCTAAAATATTGTAAGATGTTTACAAAATATTATAAACGTAATAGTTACTGTGTTTACTGTCACTTATAAAATCCAGTTTAAGACTTAGAACCTAAAGGATACTACCACTATAAAATAGTTTGTGCTGAAAAGTTTGTCATTTACACTTCTTTTGTTAGCCCTATGGCTACAGAAATAGGAACATTTGTTTGAAATGTGGGGACATCATTTGATTTTATCACAATCTTAGGCTCTGCCCATTGGATGTTACAGCACAAACTGAAAGACCTCCATTGGAGGGAATGAGTTAACACCTACTGCACATCCTCATGGAACAAGTACCAAAATGGATCAAGACTGAATCATCCAGGTTGTCAGTTGTAGTTGTTCCAAGGTTGGGTGCACCAGTCACCACTGAGACTGTGTGAGCAGATCCAGAGTGTGAGGAAGGTAATTGCCCTTGGCTAATACCATTAGAAGGCAGAACAAAAATTGCCTGGGCAAACAGGGGGTCACCACAATCATCTTCGGCATTTCTTTCTCAACATTCAGAAGAATCTTGTGAATCAGTTGAAAAAGAGGAAACACATATGGGAACGTCCCCATCCAAGGGAACATGAATGCATCTGTCCTCCAAGCATGGCTGCAAGGATGTCTGGAACAGAATTTATCCAGCTGTCTATTTTGGAAACAGGTGAATAGATCTATTTGAGGCATTCCCCACATCTGGACTAGATGATGGAACACCACTGCCTTGCGCTATCACTTGTGCAAGTCTGCCCAGGATCTGCTTAGTCTAGCTGCCACAACATTTTGCTTTGATGAGATGCATGATGCCTAAAGAGTCAGAGAATGGTGTAAAGCTAGATTTCAGGCCATTACTGCTAACCAGCATAGAGGATATGACCTTGTACCCCTTGTTTGTTGAAGTATCACATCACAGTGGTATCTGTAACTTCAAGAAAAAGACATGGAATCCATAGATAGTGAAAGATTTTCAAGGTATACACCATTGCCAACATTTACTTGATAGTGATGTGCTTCTCTGCAACCTTGAGCCCCCAAGTGGCCTGCACTTGCAATCCTACTGACACCACTCCCCTAGTAAACTCAGAAGAATCTGTCTGGACAGACTGCATTGGAACAGGAGGAAATAAGGGAAGTCCTAGATTGATACTCACATCTGCTCTCCACCACTGTAACTCTCATCTGATGAAGGGAAGCACTTCCATATGGGATGCCGGGGAATGTAGGTGCTGGGGTCCAACAATTTTGGGTACACCACTGAATTTTCCTCATGTGGAGATGGGACAGTGGTATCATGAAAATTATGGATGCCATCATTCCTAAAAGAAGAGACCAGTTGGCATAATGGTTAAGATCTTCACCTTTCGTGTACAGAGTACAAGGATTAATCCTGACCTCCAGCCAATGCCTAGTTGGAGTTTGCATGTTCTCCTTGTGTCTCTGTGGGGTTCCTTCCACCTCTAAAAAATGTGCTGAGTGTTTCCATCTTAAACTCATCAATGAATGGAGCTGTGGGCAGCAGCGCAGACTCTACATGGTGCCCTATAGGGGGAAGAGTTGTACAGACCATCTGCTTGGGCAGCTACTGTGGTGTGCAGTATCCTCAAGATAGGAGAACATGGATAACAGACTGCAGTCTGTGGCAGCCCTAGCCACCCAACAGTGTAAAATATGGCTGTAGGTGATTCAGTCATGTTGACTAATGTTATCAAATGGGCATGGGAATTTGCTGGTGATAAGTGGGTTGAGGACCTGACCTGCTCTGACCTATGCCAGAGACACATGCTAATGGTGGGAGGGGTGTATATGCCCCTCCCTATTGGCCAGTATATGCCCACCATAAAGCCCTGTAGCCCTGGGTCAATCAGCTACTGGCTGACTGATGTCCAGTTGCCCAGCTTGGGTTACTTGGGATAGCTCTGTTCAGCAAAAGCTGAACATAAAACCAACCAACCTGCCAAATATGAATTGAGAATTGCTACACTCTGTGTAGGGTCACTGACAATATGCAGCTTGGAAGTGGATGACATGATAGTATGGAGGAAGTTGGATATCCTATGTAGCCAAGAGACAAGATGGCAATGCAGCAAAGCCACTTGGCTTAAGATAAAGGGTCTACTACTCAGGAGGAGGAAAGGCTAGAAATGGTGTGGGAACTGGGATGAGAGAAAGGCTTCAGAGGGCAGTGAGGGATGTCAGAATTAGTGACAAACTTGTGGAAATCAGACTCCAGTGTAATTATAGTATTCATAATCTCAGCCTATGCCCCAGAGCAGGGTTGTGATAGTGAGGAAAAGAGTGCATTCAGACAGCAGTAGCAGGACCTACTTGATAAAGCAGGACAACATGAATTGATGTTGATAATGGGTGGATGACTTGAATGCACATATCAGGACAAACAAAGCAGGATATGAGGACTGCCTGGGTTCATGTTGCTGGGGCAACAGGAATAAAGGAGAGGCTATTCTAGACTTCTTTCTGGAAAATGGCTTGATAGTAACCAACAAATGGTTCAGAAAGAGAGATAGTCACAAGATCACAAACAAGAGTGGCCAACATGCAACTTGGTTAGACTTTCTCCTAGTAAGGAAAGGGCCCTGGGGTAGAAGCAATGATTGCAAAGTCATCTCCAGTGAACCAGTTGGCCCACAGCATAATTCACTGGTTGCCACAATCAGCTGCAAGCAGTGATCATAAAGATTACTCTAAGGAGAAGGCTCTAAATTCAGCAGAGACCAGGCTGAAGACCTGGAAGTTGACTGCAGAGAAAGTACAATACTTCAAGGAATTACTCAGGGGTCTAGCACCTCAAGAAGAAGTTGAAGAAATAGGCGGAGTTGAAGAAGAGTGGCATACTCTCAAAACAGCATAAGTGATGACCGACAGAACAGATATGTGGCCAACCCAAGTATGGAAATAAGGTGCATAAGGAAAGCTCGTGGTGGAATGCAGAAGTCCAGGAAGTCATCAAGAGAAAGAAAGAGTGCAGGAAAAAGTGGGAGATAAAAAAGACTGACCAGGGTAAGAAATACTGGTTGGTTAAAAAAGTCGCTAAGAAAAGATTTGCAATGGCAAAGAACAGGGCATCAGAGGCACTCTACCAACTTCTGGAAAGTGACTCAGTATAGGTGGCACAAAGAAACTATATCAGGTTGCAAGGCAAAGACAGAAAGACAAAGAAAATAGTCTGAGACCCTTTGTAATGGATATCAGCAACAACCTGCTCACCATTCCACAGGACATCAAAGGCAGATGGAAGGAGTACTTTCAACAATGTCTGAATGAAGAAAACCCCACAGAAGCTGTGCTGCACAGACACAGCCAAAAGTGAGAGAAGAAGAGAAGCTCAACCTGGAAGCAGAGCTGGGTCCACCAGTAGGTGATATAGACTGTTGCCTACTGACCCATGAAGGCTAGGGGCCCAAAATGGGTAAAATTTAAAAAGTACACACACACACACACATATATATATATATATATATATATATATATATATATATATATATATATACTCACACTGATATTTTCTTTTAAAATCGGATTACTATCCGATGGTTTGCACAATGTCTGCTTGGCATGGCTTCGTCCACTATAGTGTGTGTGGGGGCTTTATTTCAGGTATACAAAGCAAACAACAGCACTAAGTGGGTGCATTGGTCTGCCTCCCTCAAGCCTGGCAGACTTAATAGTTCAGTCTGCTTAGGGTTCAGCAGCAGGTCACACAGGCAGGTGCCCGCATTGTCAATTAAAACCGTTAAGTGTTACCAGCTCTTTTCGTCTTTCTCTGGAGATCTGCTGCCTCCTCTGTTCATCGTCATGAATCAGTCCTGATCCCGACTTGAGTCGCTATTATACGAAAAAGAAAAAGAATAAGAATTTAGTCCTGCAGCATGCATCCAGCATGGTGGTATGTTAAATATTATTATTGTCTGACTGGATTGTATTTGTATAATTGTTTTATCATCTTGAAGACTAGCTAGGAAGAACGCTGTACACAGGACAGTAACGAGTGTACTGCAAGAAAATAAAGGCACAGCAATCAAAGTGAGTAGGGAATAATGTGATTAAAATGTTTATTCCTCAGTCACATCTTCATGAAACACAAGTTTGAGGAAACGTTTTAGAGGAGTATATTATAAGTCTCAAATGGTTAGATGTCATGGATTCGGTAACATTTACCATGGAAATTAGTCTGCCTAGTTAGTTCTTTTTCATCTTCCCAGGTTTAGACCATTTTCCACAGACGTATTTTTTTTTACTGGTATTTGCTCACTATTTTAAAGCTATATGTTCTGCCTGCTCTGGTTTTCCCTGCATGCAGTACTTAATTAACTGATCTGTTAACTGTTTAAATCATTCTTTAGAGCCTGCTGGCTGAATTTCTGCTGTTTCAAATGTTTTTCTGTGTCTCACTGCTATTTGTCTGCTGTGTTAAATATTCTCTAGAGTTTCCTGCTGAAACTAGGGTAGCTAGTAACTGTAGCATAGTCCAGATCCAGGCCTGCTACTTCTGGAACTGTTTGTAGTGTTTTGTTTGTTCTGAGCACATTTTCCAGGTAATCTTGGATTGGAAGGGGCCTATCTGCACTATTGTGAGAGAACTGTGTTTGGCACTCAGCTGATAAAGGGAGGCTGGTCTAGGGCTTGGAATAAGCATGCTCATTGGTCCTTTTAAATTTTATTAGAGTATTTTTTCCCAAGTTTTAGCTTCTGGTATTTAGGCCCTGCATCTGAGCAGATTTCTGTTTGTTTGTAAGTTGTGCAGCAATGCTCACTGCTGCGCAATTGTGCGCCAAAGCTGGACAGTTAAATTCAACAAATTTTCCCTTAAAACCCAGGCAGAAATAACCATTTGGCAAGCTCTTCCATGATTGTTTCTGAAAAGCCACCCCTAGTGACAACAGTCTTCAACCTAGCATTATGGACAGTTAGACTACCCTTGTTTCTCCTGCCAACCTTGTTGACTTGGGTCTGTTAAGGCAGTGTAGAAATTGCCTCATGTACACAGGCAACCCCCTACTAATAACACAGTCTAGTACACAGTGTGAGAGATGTATTTACAACAAGAATCTAAAATCCATGCTCTGTCTCACTCAAAAAACAGTAACACGGAGAAGGTTGTCAACTCATCCACTACTACACATTCACATAGTACCACTACTCATACACATAGTAAACATCAAACACATAAATCAAAATACATGGATGTTCTCTCGAAAAACTTACCAAAACACCAAAGACCTCCAAAACACACAAGTCTGCTACTGCTAACACAGTCTCCACAGCACCCATGACACATAGCAACACCAGTCTCTCACCCACCAAGCCCATAAGGCATAACACTCAAAAAACAAGTTTTCTTGTCATTGGAGCCTCAATAGTGAGACACACGGATGTCCCAGGCTGGACAAGGAGAAAGTAGTCAGCTGCCTGTCCGGTGCCAAGATTCACCAAATCACACATACACTCAGGTCTCTAAGCAACAAGTACCATTATGACTCTGTTATAGTTCATGTTGGTGTGAATGACCTGAGATGTACCTCACTGGACTATACAAAGAGACACATGGTCAAGCTCTCTGAGTATGTGTCACAGGCAGGTATATCCCTAGCCTTGAGCAGCATACTACCCTCACCTAGAATGATGCCACAGTATTAAAAAAAATGATTGATTTCACTAATTGGCTTAGTTTTTGGTGCCATTCCAAGCAGATCCAGTTCCTGTCTGCCTGGGAAGCCATGGTTGACAAACCTCGCTGCTTTGCCAGAAACGGTTTGCACCTGCCACCCCTAGGCTTTTGGCTGCTGGCAAAGGCTCTTTCCTCCTTCATATTACCTTTTTTAGGTAAGGTCTTGAAAACAACATTACCAACAAGAAATTAACCAATCACAACAAAATAAGGGTCATGTTGTTAAATGCTAGGAGCTTAAACTAAAAACTGCATCCCTGGAAGCACTTCTATCAGTAGAAGATGCAGATGTCTGTCCAGTCACAGAAACCCGGTATAAAGCTTCAGAGAGTACCCTGGCCCTGCAAGGCTACAATGCCGGCCACAACTTTAGACTACAAAATGAACATATGAAAACTACAAGAGGTGGTGTTTCAATCTATATTAGAGATAAGTTCACCTCACGTCTAGTCAGACTGGACAACTCCATGGAGTTACTCCAGGTCCAGGTTATGGTGGGTTAGACCCCCATTCAAGTCCTAGACAGTTATAGATCCCCCTCCATGGGTGACAACACCCATGAAGCTTGCTTAACCAAACTGAAGACAATCCAAATTTTACCGAACACACTGGTTATGGGGGATTTCAATTATCCCGCCAACAACTGGGAAACCTACTCTAGCCCAAACTTACTAGCACAAAGGTTCCTTGACTTTGTGAATTCAAATGCCCTGAAGCAAATTGTCCATACCCCGACAAGAGGAACAGACATTGTAGAGCTGGTCCTCACCAACATGTCAAGCAGGCGCACTGCTGCAACTGTCGGACCCTCATTAGTTAAAACTAACCACAAATCAATCATCTTCAAACTGACACCAACACCATAAGTCACAAAGGGTGAAATCAGACTACAAATCCTCACCAAGGCAAACTATACCCTCCTAGGTGAAGGTAAAAATGCATTCCAAGCCACCCCAAGCTGAAAATGGTAATTATGCTGAAGCTTACACTAAAGCCCTGTACAGTCACTTACATAAATGTATAAATGTGGCTGTACCAGGTAGAATCAAAGCCAGAACCCCAAGTAAAATCACGCTGCCATGGTGGACTTCCAGTATCAACAAACTCTACAATAAATGCAAAAAGTTGCTGTCCAAGAAAACAAAGACAAGGCCCCAGCAATGGAAAAACACCCTCCTCAGCCTTAACAGGCAAATAAGACAACTTGTCAAATCCTCCAAGATCTCCTTTGAGAGGAACCTAGCAAGTGTTACCAAGGATAACCATAAGGCCTTTTACAGCTATGTACATAACCTAAATGGTAGGATCCAGGTATGTGCAGAACTGGTGGCTAACGGTATCACACACAATGACCCCACAGAGATAGCGAACCTGCTAGAGGACAGGATTGGTGAAAATTTCACTCCCTTATCCCCTCCTCACTTACAAAAACCCTCCCCCAAACTTCCCCCTGACATTACATATCTGAAGATACATGGCCTCTATGGGACCAGATGACATCCCAGGCTGTCTTTTAAACATGCTAAAATGTGAACTAGCATTACCACTAAGTACCCTTTTCAATCATAGCAGCTTAGCCACAGGCTTTGTTCCTGCAGAATGGAGAACAGCTACAGTTATTCCCCTCCACAAAGGTGGCCTAACAACAGACCTGGGTAATTACAGACCCATAAGCCTGACCAGCCTCATCTGTAAGACCATGGAACATATCATTATGGACCTCATAAATAAAGACATAGGTGACCTCCAAACCCTAGCTCCTGCCCAATTCAGTTTCATGAAGGGCAGAGTCTGCCTGTTAAATCTAGTGGATTTCTTTGAAAGTGTGACCGAGGCCATTGATGAAGGCTAATCTGTGCACACAGCATACCTCGGCTTGGCAAAGGCTTCTGACACAATCCCACATTCAGGCATTACCAATAAACTTAGCAAACTGAATGTAAACTCCTTCATTTTAAGACGGGTTGCCAACTGGCTCATAAGCCGGACACACACTATCAAAGTGGGTGACTCCACATCAACCAGCAGACCTGTTACCAGCAGGGTGCCACACGGTTCAGTGCTGGGCCCCCTACTGTGTGGTATATAAAGACATAGGTGACTCCAAACCCTAGCTCCTGCCCAATTCAGTTTCATGAAGGGCAGAGTCTGCCTGTTAAATCTAGTGGATTTCTTTGAAAGTGTGACCGAGGCCATTGATGAAGGCTAATCTGTGCACACAGCATACCTCGGCTTGGCAAAGGCTTCTGACACAATCCCACATTCAGGCATTACCAATAAACTTAGCAAACTGAATGTAAACTCCTTCATTTTAAGACGGGTTGCCAACTGGCTCATAAACCGGACACACACTATCAAAGTGGGTGACTCCACATCAACCAGCAGACCTGTTACCAGCAGGGTGCCACACGGTTCAGTGCTGGGCCTCCTACTGTGTGGTATATACTTCTCAGAAGTTCAGGTCAAAACTAATGGGGCGTGGATGACCATTTCTCTAGAAAACTGCAAACTAGATGCAATCATTGAATCCTCAAATAATGTCAGTATACTCCAGGAGAGTATCACACAAACCAACGACTGCTGTATTAGTCACGGTCTCAAACTGAAAGCAAAGAAATATATCATCATTCCCTTCAGCACAAACAATGCCCCTTCACACTATCAGATCAGTAACAATAGCCTAAGTACCCATGAAGTGGTAAGGGACCTGGGATCACAGGTTGACTGTGACCTTAACTTTGAACACCATGTGTCTACCATTGTAAGAAAAGCTTTCCACGTAGCTCACTTGATTAGTAAAGGAATAGCCTCAATAGCAAAAGAAGTTATTCCCTGTTCTCGGCATTTATCCGGCCTATAATTGAGTATAGCACCCCATTCAGTATGTACTGTACAAATCACCTACAACAATTATTGAGACCTCAAAGCTTTCTAACGAAGAAAATCAAGAGCCTCCAGCATGTGCCTTACGTGGACCAACTAAAATCCCTGTCACTATACTTCGTATCATATAGACTTCTTAGGGAGACTTATGCCTGGCCTAGAGAGCAACCTAAGTCCCAAATCTAATGAACTTACTTTATGTCCGTAAATCAAATGGGTATAGGGCTACCCATTCCAGAGACTTAAATATGGTCTGTAACTTAAATAGGACATGCTGGAGGGGCAGATTTATCTCCCAGCAACTGCCACATCTATGGAACAGGCTACCAATTCATGTGAAACAGAGCACCTCTATGACACTGTTCAAGAGGAACCTGGATGAGTGGATGGGGCACCGTAAATTCTTACTGGGGATAGCACCCATAACCCTCCGGGACATGGGCAGTCAACACTAAATGCAATCTTGGATATTGACAAGTACCTTTAGGGTATTACATTGTGTTTAAACGGCTAGGCTTAAAGTGACCTCCAGTTCGATTGCCTAGCAATCTCCTATGATGTTATGATCCTATAATAATGCCCACCATTTAATATTTTGTTTGTATAAATACATTACTAGAGTCCCTATTAAATCAGCGAATGCTGTTTAATCGACCCTCTTTAATCGAAATGGCGAAATCCTGAAGGCAAGGAACAGCGATTTGTTTCCCCAGGGAAAAAAAATCACTGGGCCGTTTTTGGGACTTTGCCATTTCCTCCACTGTGGTGCGATCTCAAAGTTGGTATATTTATGTAGGGGGAGTGTGGGGGGCAAAGTTCCCCACTTTATTTTGTGTCTGTTTTTTCTTTTTTTTTTCTTACGGAGCAGTGTTTTTTTTTTCCCCCTAGGAAAAAATTGTTGTTCCGTGTGTTCGGCATTTTGCCGTTTTGACATTTTAGTCGATTATACAGGGTTCACTATTTTAAGCATTCGCTGTTATAATATAGACCCCATTACTATACATCTCTCACCAGTATGATGTGTTCTAGTGAGAAAGTTGATGTGAATTCCTAAGCTTCGTTCCTGAAGTGGGTTTCATTTTTTTGCTTACCAACCATACCTCTCAACTGTACAGATTTTCACAGAATGTCCAGATTTTTGTTTCAAATTTTTGGTCTGTTTCTTGTAAAATTGTGGTTTTCTGGCAAATCACTGGCAAATCACTGAGGACTGAAGTCACTAAATAATGGCAGATATTTGAGTTATAGACTGCATACCCTTCAGAAAATTCATATTAATGCAAAATGTTATTCTATCAACTTTCTAAGTTTGTAAAAGTAATAAGTCTCCTTATTTTTGGTCCTTTGTACCACAATTTGTTTATGGCTTTGTCCAGATTTCTTGCTCTTAGAGGTTAAAAGGTATGTTACCGACTAGTTGCACAAAAATGACCACCCTGTTTTGAGACATTACAGCCTGCTACCAGGAAGTCAGCATAATGTCACAACCAGAATATATATTACAGAAAGAGGAAACTTACAGTGATAAATGCAGTCCTGTGAACAGTGATTATGTCTTCATATAAATAGTATCAGCATAAATGCCATGGAGGGCTGGCTAAATATAATGTTTTGTTAAAGTGCAGCATGGGTCATCATTTTTTCAGAGAACAGATATCAGTTTCACAGCTTTATCAGTACTCATTTTGTTGCAGGCTTTATTAACACACTTAAAATCTGTTTGTTGATCCATTTAATGGCTTCAGTAGCTTCAAATAATCACATTGTACAAATATGTATTATCATTTTTAAAAATTCCTCGCTGTTGTCAAAAGAGAAGTTCCTACCATCATTACCTACTATTTTAAAATGTACAGTCATTCCTCCTAGCTGCAGTTTGTTTCTTCACATTAAAGTTCCTATGCTGAATGTGATGTTTCACAAGTCCATTTTTATAAGTTGTTAAGACAAACCACTCACTTGTTTCATTTTAAAGTTAGAGCTCTCACATTTCTGGTAAATTAACTGACATTATGAGGGAGCCCTCTCCAAACACACACTTGTTGGATTTATGAGTGGAGGTAATTTTTACTGGCAAGTGGCAAATCATCATTACACATAAGAAGAAACAGACTGAAACTGAAGTGGATATGGTTATTAATTATAAAATACTGTGATATGATATGATATGACATGATATAAAAGTCCAGATGTGTTTGAAAAGCAATATGAAAGAGTTATATGTGTGTAGATTGTTTTTCTTATTATTTAAAATGTCCATAGGACAACAACCATACTATAGTAAGTATTTCTCAACTAATGTTCAATCAAAGCTCTTACTTCCATATATGTTGATGTTTGTCATGGGGTACCCTAAAAAGTGTTAATATTTTTGGCTTTATGTGAAAAAATGATGGTGCAGTTTAAATGGAAAATTGCACTGAGATGCTTCACTTTTGTATTATCAGAGATATGCTGAACTCTGGTCACTAGAGAAAGCATTAGTGAAAGTAAATGCTGGAAGTGAAGACCATGCAGCTTGCGCAGGAAATATTTATATAATCAGTATGCTTGGGTAATGTCAGATTGAAACAGATGGAGACAGAGCAGAATCAGTACGGGAGCTCAAATGTCGAGCTATCTCAAAACCTATGAGCTCTGACTGTCACTGTTGACTCAAATGAGAAGAATGAGGCATAGGGTCCACTGGGTGTCAGGGTGGGTCTGAGCTTAGTGCACGAACCAGCCTTCTTGGAGCAGCTAAGGCCATTTTCACAACCTCAAAATCTGACTCTGCCATTGGAGCTAAGGAAAAACTTCCTCTGTCAGCTTACTTGTGGTGTGTCCCAGCTCCAGTAGAGACTGGTTCCTAGAAGGAACTTGTAGCCAAGCTGTCAAGTGCCAAAGCATCAAGGGGCAGGCACAGCTCCAAAAATGTTGGAGTCGGTTCCACTGTTGGTGATCCAACCCCAGCACTTTGGCTCTGGGACCCATCCTGACCAGATAGCATTGGAATCAAGAGAGTAAGGGACGAAGCTGAACTTTGTGGGGACATGGGTGTAATTCTTGGCTAGGCTTATAAGGGCCTCCAGGCCAATAGCGTAGTATCGTCCTATGAACCTATGAACCTATGAACTATGAACCTATGAAGTCTCTATGGCTATTGGATCTGACAGAGGTGCTTTGGAAGGGTTCAGACCCATGGAGACTGGATTCAAGTAGGGAGCCTGTATTGGAGCAAAGTGTGACATGGCTGATGGGCCACTTCCTGGCCCTCCTCTCAAGGATGGTGCTGGGAGGAGACTCAGATGGATGTCAAGAATTTTCTCATCACTGGGGCATGGCCAGGGTGATAACGTTGATCTGCGTCTTTTATACATTTTTGACAGGATTTAATCTTCATCTTCATTTTTATTGAAAAACATTCAAAAAGGCTGAAATATTGTTTCAGAATATTTTGGGACAGTTTGGTGCAAAAATATATATTTTTAATTAATTTCCTGTCAAACTTCAAATTAAAATAACTACCAAAGGAAAATGAGTCACTCTGAGGCAGCATCTCAATAATCCTCAGTGAAGAAGGAGCTACAGTCTATTTTAAGTCGTATACAACATTTATCTTTAAAACTGGACTCTAAAGTAGATGCAATAAAATAAGACTTTAATAAGCAGATGGAATTAATCCAGGAAGTGGTTAAACAACAAAAACTACAAATATCTGCTATGGAGGATTCTATCACTGATATAGATGGCAAACTTGCAAAAATAGAAAACAATACTGATTTTATCCTTCAACAAAACAAGTTTTTGGAAAAAAATTGATGACCTAGAAAACAGGACAAAAAGGAACAATATCTTGATCTATGGTGTTCCTAAAAAACAAAAGGAATATAACACTGCAAACTTTTTAACTTCTTGGATCCCAAAAATTTAAATCTCCCTGAAGCCCTGTCATATGGCATAGAGAGGGCACATAGATCTTTGTCTGTGGTAACTTCATATAAGAAATCCACAGATCTAAGATTCATAATAGTGAAGTTTATATCTAGTCAAAACAAGGATTTATATTAAGAAAACACACAGGAGCAACGCAATGAAGGAGTAAAACAAACTGTATCCCATACACAAGTCCACTCGCTGTTGAAATAATCCAAGCCTTTCAAATAAAAGGTTGTAGATGGGTTTATTATTACATAGCAGGTTAGCGCTTTCGCTGTTAAGCTTCTTCAGACCTTACACAATAGACAATCTAACTGACTAGTTTATATACATAAAAAGGCGCCAAATTCAAGAACCTACGACACACCTATCTCATTAATTATTCAATTCGTATAACATGAATATCAAATAACTGTATTTAAAAGTTTTAATATGAAACCAACTCTTTAGTTATTTAAAAGTAAAAACAATAAAAACAATTCTTATTCAATTCATATATAGTATTGATAGACTCAATAATATGCAAAAATTAAAATTAAAATATATATATAATCAAAAATTAATATATATGTATATACTAAAGATATATATAGTATGAAAATGCATATTATAAAACACAATGATTCTGCATCTAATAAAATGATATAAGAATATTTAATATTTAAGTAATAAATATCACTGGAGCACGTCTTCATAATATATGCATTTATTTTTTATGTTTTAAACTTCTTAGTTTCAGTAATGGTTTCAAAGGGACTTTTCCATTAAGTCCTGGTGACATATCAGATCTAAGTCTGATAATCCATTGTGTCTCCCTAGCTTCTGTATAATTATCAATGTCACCTCTTCTCTTTGTAGTGAAGACTTGTTCCAAAATCCTAAAAACAAAAGAATGATTCGTGCCTACCTCATGAACATGCTTCGCTAGGGCATTCTTTAAATTTCCTTTCCTTATGTGGTATGTATGTTCCCGAATCCTGTCTCTAAGACAGTGATTCGTTTTGCCTACATAGAATGCCAAACAAATCTTACAGGATGCAATATACACTACATTCTTAGTCATACAATTCCCACTCACCCTCATCTTAAAATCACCTAAACCTAATGGATGTACAAATTGCAAGGTTCAGTAAAAAACTGATCTATATGTTGATTCATCTTATTTAATTTAGGGTAGCATAATAGGCTTTTCAAGTTTTTATTATTCTTATAGACAAACTTCGGTTTTTCTCCAGTTATTGTTCTAATTTTCGGGTCCACTGATAAAACATGCCAATGTTTGATAAATATGTCCTTGATTGGACCTATGTCTTTAGTGTAATAAACTGGGAACAGCATTTGGTGAGAAATCCTACATGAATTCTCTTCATCACTACAATTAATGTCTTGTTCTACTGCATTGACAGAAAAATACGGTTTGGCTTTCATAGCCCTTAGACCTGGCATCTCCTCTGTAATAGATTGGAAAGCACTTGTACCATAACATCTATCACTTAACATCTCCCTGAGTCTACTGAAGTCTTCCTCATAAGTAGCATCTACTGGGGTGTACCTGGATAAACGTATAGCTTGCCCTCTCACTATATTCTTGTACACATAACCAGGATGCATACTATGTCTGTGCAATATTGTGTTCTTGTAACATGGTTTGCAATATAAACCTGTATTGATCATACCATTAGCCATCTTCTCGACATAAATATCTAAAAAAGGAATATGCTGATTCGACCATTCAAACGTAAAACTCAAAAATTCTGTAAATGTGTTCATCTCTTCCAAAAACATTTCTAATTGTGTGGATGTACCTCTCCAAATAAGGAAGAGGTCATCCACGAAACGTCTATAGAAAGAGACGTGTTCCTTATATAATGCACTCTGAAACAAGAACCTGTCTTCCCATTCAGCCATAACAAGATTGGCGTAGCTATTGGCACAAGAAGTGCCCATAGCTACGCCATCTCGCTGGAGAAAAATCTTGTCTTGAAAGCAGAATATATTTGAATATAGCACCATCTTCAACAACTCAAGAAGTAGTTCAATATTCATATTGATAGCTGAATCAAGTTTTCTCAAATAACTGCTTACCATATCTATACCTTCTATGTTCGGTATCTTAGTAAATAATGATTGGACATCCATGGTGGCAAATAAAATGTCATCAGAGTCAAAAGATGGACCAGTATATTGATATAGGTCCAACAAAAACTGCTTGGTGTCCTTTAGTATATAACGGTTTGAATCTACCACAGGTCTTAAAGAATTCTCAATGTAGATGGACAGGGGTTCTGTAGACCACCCCCTTCCTGCCACTATGGGTCTCATGGGTGGTTGCGTAGGATGCTTATGCACCTTCGGAAGTCCTTGAATGACAGGTAACAAAGGATGTTGTACTAGTAGAAAATCAAATAGGGATTGATCAATAATACCTTCTCTATGTAGAATTCTCAAATTAGTTTGTATTTTCATTATAATAGAGTCTACTCTCACATCAGTAATTAGTTCATAGTATCTACAGTCTTGTAACATCACAAGCATATCTTGTTCATACCGATGGCTATCAAATATTACTATTCCACCACCTTTATCTGCAGGACGAATGACTATGTCTTGTCGATTACATAGGTGATTCAGGGCCTTTCTCTGTTTATAACTTAAATTATTCCTGTTCTTATTATTAACATTATATCGTCCCCTCATTTTATAGAGGTCATCTTCTACTAATTTGCTGTATGCAGCAACTAGTGGATGTGTCATTGGTATAAATGTGCTTGGTTTCCTGAAGGTAGGTTGAGAAAAAACCTCTCCTCCATCAAATGCTATCTTCAAGGATAAATTCCTAATGAATAATTTAAAGTCCCTAAGTGTTTCTTCATATCTACTGTATGTAGTAGGAATAAAGGTGAGTCCCTTAGATAAAACAAACATTTCTTCTTGACTCAATTCACAGCTAGATAAATTAACAACTAAGTTAATGTAACATCTAATAGACTGAGTGATGTACTTTGTGACAATGTTATTGTTTCAAACTCTAATATTAATGATAATAATGCTCCGACAATAGCGACTGGGAGTGGTATGAATAATGTAGAGGCAGTTGCTATACAGGAGCCTATACAGCCAGAACCAGTTGTTAGGAGAAAAACCACAATTCAGTCTACAGGTAGGATGAGTATGGACACCAATACTGATAGCAACAATGCTATTAGTTCAGTGAGCTTGAATTTTGAACAAGCCTTTAATAGTAGGAATCCTTTTCCCATCAGAACAATGGTGAGAGATGGCAGAACCCGCTCTGTCAGCAGAGGGCGCCAGAAACGGAAGATATCCACAGACAGGCAGCCCAACAGGAATATAAAGAAAATGTGGGAAGGGAGGAACACAACTTAGTTGTTAATTTATCTAGCTGTGAATTGAGTCAAGAAGAAATGTTTGTTTTATCTAAGGGACTCACCTTTATTCCTACTACATACAGTAGATATGAAGAAACACTTAGGGACTTTAAATTATTCATTAGGAATTTATCCTTGAAGATAGCATTTGATGGAGGAGAGGTTTTTTCTCAACCTACCTTCAGGAAACCAAGCACATTTATACCAATGACACATCCACTAGTTGTTGCATACAGCAAATTAGTAGAAGATGACCTCTATAAAATGAGGGGACGATATAATGTTAATAATAAGAACAGGAATAATTTAAGTTATAAACAGAGAAAGGCCCTGAATCACCTATGTAATCGACAAGACATAGTCATTCGTCCTGCAGATAAAGGTGGTGGAATAGTAATATTTGATAGCCATCGGTATGAACAAGATATGCTTGTGATGTTACAAGACTGTAGATTCTATGAACTAATTACTGATGTGAGAGTAGACTCTATTATAATGAAAATACAAACTAATTTGAGAATTCTACATAGAGAAGGTATTATTGATCAATCCCTATTTGATTTTCTACTAGTACAACATCCTTTGTTACCTGTCATTCAAGGACTTCGAAGGTGCATAAGCATCCTACGCAACCACCCATGAGACCCATAGTGGCAGGAAGGGGGTGGTCTACAGAACCCCTGTCCATCTACATTGAGAATTCTTTAAGACCTGTGGTAGATTCAAACCGTTATATACTAAAGGACACCAAGCAGTTTTTGTTGGACCTATATCAATATACTGGTCCATCTTTTGACTCTGATGACATTTTATTTGTCACCATGGATGTCCAATCATTATTTACTAAGATACCGAACATAGAAGGTATAGATATGGTAAGCAGTTATTTGAGAAAACTTGATTCGGCTATCAATATGAATATTGAACTACTTCTTGAGTTGTTGAAGATGGTGCTATATTCAAATATATTCTCCTTTCAAGACAAGATTTTTCTCCAGCGAGATGGCGTAGCTATGGGCACTTCTTGTGCCAATAGCTACGCCATTCTTGTTATGGCTGAATGGGAAGACAGGTTCTTGTTTCAGAGTGCATTATATAAGGAACACGTCTCTTTCTATAGACGTTTCGTGGATGACCTCTTCCTTATTTGGAGAGGTACATCCACACAATCACAAATGTTTTTGGAAGAGATGAACACATTTACAGAATTTTTGAGTTTTACGTTTGAATGGTTGAATCAGCATATTCCTTTTTTAGATATTTATGTCGAGAAGATGGCTAATGGTATGATCAATACAGGTTTATATCGCAAACCATGTTACAAGAACACAATATTGCACAGACATAGTATGCATCCTGGTTATGTGTACAAGAATATAGTGAGAGGGCAAGCTATACGTTTATCCAGGTACACCCCAGTAGATGCTACTTATGAGGAAGACTTCAGTAGACTCAGGGAGATGTTAAGTGATAGATGTTATGGTACAAGTGATTTCCAATCTATTACAGAGGAGATGCCAGGTCTAAGGGCTATGAAAGCCAAACCGTATTTTTCTGTCAATGCAGTAGAACAAGACATTAATTGTAGTGATGAAGAGAATTCATGTAGGATTTCTCACCAAATGCTGTTCCCAGTTTATTACACTAAAGACATAGGTCCAATCAAGGGCATATTTATCAAACATTGGCATGTTTTATCAGTGGACCCGAAAATTAGAACAATAACTGGAGAAAAACCGAAGTTTGTCTATAAGAATAAGAAAAACTTGAAAAGCCTATTATGCTACCCTAAATTAAATAAGATGAATCAACATATAGATCAGTTTTTTACTGAACCTTGCAATTTGTACATCCATTAGGTTTAGGTGATTTTAAGATGAGGGTGAGTGGGAATTGTATGACTAAGAATGTAGTGTATATTGCATCCTGTAAGATTTGTTTGGCATTCTATGTAGGCAAAACGAATCGCTGTCTTAGAGACAGGATTCGGGAACATACATACCACATAAGGAAAGGAAATTTAAAGAATGCCCTAGCGAAGCATGTTCATGAGGTAGGCACGAATCATTCTTTTGTTTTTAGGATTTTGGAACAAGTCTTCACTACACAGAGAAGAGGTGACATTGATAATTATACAGAAGCTAGGGAGACACAATGGATTATCAGACTTAGATCTGATATGTCACCAGGACTTAATGGAAAAGTCCCTTTGAAACCATTACTGAAACTAAGAAGTTTAAAACATAAAAAATAAATGCATATATTATGAAGACGTGCTCCAGTGATATTTATTACTTAAATATTAAATATTCTTATATCATTTTATTAGATGCAGAATCATTGTGTTTTATAATATGCATTTTCATACTATATATATCTTTAGTATATACATATATATTAATTTTTGATTATATATATATTTTAATTTTAATTTTTGCATATTATTGAGTCTATCAATACTATATATGAATTGAATAAGAATTGTTTTTATTGTTTTTACTTTTAAATAACTAAAGAGTTGGTTTCATATTAAAACTTTTAAATACAGTTATTTGATATTCATGTTATACGAATTGAATAATTAATGAGATAGGTGTGTCGTAGGTTCTTGAATTTGGCGCCTTTTTATGTATATAAACTAGTCAGTTAGATTGTCTATTGTGTAAGGTCTGAAGAAGCTTAACAGCGAAAGCACTAACCTGCTATGTAATAATAAACCCATCTACAACCTTTTATTTGAAAGGCTTGGATTATTTCAACAGCGAGTGGACTTGTGTATGGGATACAGTTTGTTTTACTCCTTCATTGCATTGCTCCTGTGTGTTTTCTTAATATATTTCATTACTGCTATCTACAAAGGAGCATTAACTCCGAGCGGAAGATATCGTTGTTTTTAAAACAAGGATTTAGTTTTGATAACTGCCTGGTCTGCATCACCTATCAAATTTGGCAATACTCTCATTAGATTTGACAATGACTATTATTTCTCTTTAGTGGTCTCGAAAAGGAAACCATGTATTCCCTTGTTAAAAATCATTGAAGAAAGTCAGAAGTACAACACACCTGATTTATCCTACAAAATGAAGACTCTTTTTACTAAAAGGAAGGAAAAGATTTGAATCCCTGGAGAACGCAGTTTCCTTCATCTACAAGAATAATTTACTAAATTCTCCTGAAGAAATGGACATGAGTTCTTCATTAAAAAGGCAAGCTACACAAAATGAATGGACAGTAAAAGAGAAAAATAAAAAGCTTAAAGACAAGTTAATTTATTTCTAGTTGTTATAGATAATCTCATTTTAAAAAATAGTTTCCTGAGACACCTTTTTAAAAGGGACATTCATAAAAGGTAAAATTTTTTCTACTATTCTTAAAATAATTTCAGTTTAAAAGCAGTAGCTTCCTTGCTATTGAAATATTTCTGGTTTTCTACCAGAGGGGGTACAAGTATATGAAAAAAAAAGTTATGTATTCACCATACCATTCCATCTGTGTTGCTGATTTTCATTTGTCTTCAACCTGTGGGTTTGGATCGGATCCCTTGGATCTGACTCAGCCATTACTATAACTCGTGGTAACCAAAATACTCTTGTACCCAACCCTTACCCAACATGCATCAGTCCTAAGGACCTCAGATCTTGTTTGCTAATAAAAGTAGAAGAAAAGCCATAAGGCCTTACAAGTCAGAGAGACTATATCTGGATCTCATAGTTTGGATGTGACCTCCTAAAATCCACTTGATCTTCCAGGAGTTAATTGGAAGGGGTTGGTGGGTGGGGAGTTGAGGAAGAATGAAAACTGACAACACAGTTGGAACGTTATGGTAAGTAAATAACTTCTTTATCTGATGTTGGCAATTTTCATTCTATCCTCAGCCTGTGGGACAGAGTCCCCGACTACCTTAGATCCCAGGAGGACTCGTGGAAGGATGTTCCTAAGCACCGTTGAATCAAATGATGCTCTTCCCCTGGAGACCAGATCTAATTTGTATTGAGTAACAAAGGCATGGAGAGTAGCCCTAGTAGCTGCTGCACAAATGTCATCTATGGATGCCCTGGATTGAAATACAGATAAGGTAGTCATCGTTCTACTTGAATGAGCTTGTACAGGTTTTGGTAGAGTAATACCTAACGTCTTATATATGAAAGATATACAATCTGTGAGCCATTTGGCCAAGGTTAACTTTGTCTCAGGTTTTCCCAATTTTAAATGTGAGAAAGAGACAAATAAGTGGTCAGATTTTCTAATATGCTTTGTCCTGTCAAGGTAAGAATGTAGTTGTCTGTGGACATCTAATAAATTTAGACTATATTCACCTTTGTTAGAAATATTTGGGAAGAACACAGGTAAATTAGTAGCTTGGTTAATACTAGACTCAAAAAACAACTTAGGTAAGAAAGAGGGATTTGTTCTCATTGTGACTCTATTTCTGTGAAAAATCAAGTATGGTGGTTGGCATGATAAGGCTTGAATTTCTGAAATTCTCCTTGCTGAAGTAACAGCGACTAGAAAAAGAGCTTTCAAGGCAAGAATTTTAGTTCACACTTGGCTGTTGGTTCAAATGGTGGTTGAGTAATAGCTTGCAACACCTGATTCAAGTCCCAAGGCAGAGTAGGGTCTTGAAAGGGAGGTCTTAAGGAAGGAGTTCCTCTCAAAAAGGCTTTACAAAGTTTGTGAGAAACAAGTGGAGTCCTGATATCCAGTCTGATAACTGGACATAGCTGCCATTAATAGTAGAAACAGAGGCACCTTCTTTGAAAATTAAGGCTAAGAAGTCAATAATACTATGAATAGGTACTACAAAGGGGTCAACACTATTCTGATGTGCCCAGTAAACAAATCTCTTCTACTTACTAGTGTACAGTTTTCTTGTAGATAGTTTATGAGAGAACAAATGTATGTGTCAGACAGGAGAGGAGAACATAGGTAGTCTGGCTATTAGTGGAAGTGAAGAAACCAACCTGTCAGTCTGAGGCTTGAAATGTCCAGGTGAATCATGCCTGTCGGGTGAGACAGGAGATCTGGAGTTGGATCCAGAATCCAAGGATGTTGAAGCATGTGAGGCTAAAGGAAAGGAAATCAGATCTATCAAGACCAGTAAGGTTTAATGAGCATTACTCTGCTCTTCAACCTGGCTGCATTCAAATCTTAGGAAAAAATGGGGGCCAGTTGTGAAGAACAGCATTCCTCTGTGATTCCCTGTGTGAGATGATTTGGGCAAAGTAGTTGCTGCACTTGTTGTTTAGAGGAGATGCAAAACAATCTCAGCAAGGTTGACCCCACTGGTGGAATATCCTTTCTGCCACTGTCTGATTGAGGGACCACTCATGAGGCAGAAAGATACATCTGCTCAACGTGTCTGCTATCACACTGGATTTCCCCAGAATATGCATCACTGTAAGAAAGTGGTTGGATGAGATCGCCCATTGCCACACTCTGAAGGCTTCTCAAAACAAGGGGTAGGATCTGGTTCTTCCTTGCTTGTTGCTGTACCAGACTACTGACATGCTGTTTATTTGAATTGCAATTGTTCCCAAGGGGAGAGCATCCTGGAAAGCCTGCAACATTAAAAGCACTGCTCTAATCTCTAGAACATTGATATGCAAATTGACCTCTTTGGGGGACCAAATGCCTTGGACTGTTTACCCCAGAAAATGCCCCCCACCCTAACTGGGAAGTGTCCACAGGCACTGTGGCCTTGGGCCAAGGGGAATAAATGGACGACCTTGCCAGATCTGATCTGACTGTATCCACCATCGGAGATCCCTTTTGCATATGTTGGTGATTGATATTGAAGCTGACATCGGTTGTCGAAGTATAAACCATTGTGTTGCAAGAAGCCACTGTAAAATCCTCATGTGAAATCTGGCCAATGGAACTAGAGTTATTGAAGCCACCATGGATTCCAGAGTCTGAAGGACCAACCGTGTTTAAATTTTGGAGCTGCAAATTATTTTTGTTACCTGTGATCTTACTGTGTTCAGTCTAAACAGGGGAAGAGATCAAGTGTTAAAGGCCTTATCCAAGGCAAAGAACACAGTTTCCATGGGACTTGATACTATCCCAGTCTGTATCATGCATCATCTCCAGGAAGAACTGGCTTCGCCATTGAGCACCATATTCTACCAAAGCCTAAGTACAGACTACCTTACTGCACAGTGGAGAACTGCCATTGTCATCCCTCTGCACAAAGGTGGTGCCACTACTGAACCTGGAAACTATCACCCCATTAGCTTGACAAGTCTGATCTGTAAAGCCATGGAGCTTATTATCATGGTTCTAATAAACCGGAACATAGGCAGTCTCCAAACACATGACCCCACCTAGTTCGGATTCATCAAGGGCAGACCTTGACTGTTGAACCTGGTTGACTTCTTTGAGACTGTCACCAAGGCCCTGGATGAGGGAAAGTCAGTACATAGAGCTTACTTTGACTTGGCCAAGGCCTTTGACACAATCCCCCACACCGGCATCATTGAAAAGCTAACATAACTTGGTGTAAATCACTATCTCATCAGGTGGGTGGCCAACTGGCTCACTGACAGGACCCTCAAGGTCAAAGTAGGCACCTCCACCTCTGATAGCAGACCTGTCATTAATGGAGATCCCAGTGATCTGTCCTGGGACCCCTACTCTCTGGCATCTACTTCTCAGAGGTCCAGGCAAAGACAAAAAACCTGCGGCTGACCAAGTTTGTGGACGACTGTAAGTTGGGTGCTGTCATTGACTCCCCAAATGATGTTCATATACTGCAAGTGGGTCTCACAGCAACTACTGACTGGTGCCAAAATCATGGCCTCAAGCTAAACGCAAAAAAATATCATCATATCATTCAGCAGAAACACGGCCCCAACTAAATACCACATCAACGGCAACCCCCTAAACACACAACCTGTAGTGAGAGACCTGGGTACTCAGGTTGATAACAATCTCACATTCAACCATCATGTAGCGGCAGTGGTCAGAAAAGCCTTTTACTTGGTTCATCTCATAAGTAAATGTATTGCATCCAGAAAAAATAAGGTCATTACTTCTCTATACTCCTCCCTCATTAGACCAGTAATTGAGTATAATGCCCTGTTTGGTATGTACCTCTCCAAACATCTGCACTAACTGGAAAGGCCACAAAAATACCTCAAAAACAGAATCCATGGCCTCAAGCACCTGTCCTATGTGGACAGGCACAAATCATTATCACTCTACTCAGTATCATACAGATTGCTCACAGGTGATCTGTGTTTTGATGACAAGGCAATCTTAGACGCTGCCCAACTAGAGATGCTTCATATCCATAAGTCTAACTCCTCATGTATTACCCACTTGAAAGGCCTGAATCTGATATGTGACATCAACAAAACTTGCTAGAGAGACGGGTTTGTCTCTTAGAGGCTGCCCTGTCTCAGGAATAGACTTCCCATTAACATCAAATAGAGTACCTCGCTGACCCACTTCAAGCACAAACTTTATGAGTGGATAAGAAACCACAAATTTGTCCCAGAGGTTCCACCTGTGTCCTTCACTGACAGGGGTGACAAGTGCTGACTGAAGTTTCTTTTTGGGGATAAACTCTTGACTATGCTTCTAAGGGCCCCAGAGCCATTAGCCTAATAATCTCCTATGATCCTATGATCGTTGTCTTTGTGTTTAGAATTACTCCTATAAATTCTAAAGTCTGAGTTGGTTTTAGGTGAGATTTTTTTGTAATTTATGGTTATCCCCAGATAGGAACATGTCTAAAGAACCTGAAATCTTGCCTGCAATAGTTGTTGCTTGTTCGGGGCAGAAATGAGCCAGTCGTCTAGATACAGAAATACTTGGAATCCCTGCAATCTCAGGTGAACTTCTACTACTGCCATACACTTGGTGAATACCCTGTGGGCAGTTGTGAGACCAAAGGGCCAAACTCTGAATTGATAATGACTGGCTCCCACCAGGAAGAGAAGGAACCTTCTGGTTCACCTGTTCGTCTTTATATAGGTTCATAGGTTTATACTAGGCTATCTGCCCGAGGGCATTTACAAGCCTAGCCCATAGTTTTGTGGCTTACGCCACCCCTTTAGTATGGGGAACTATACCCATTATTTTGCTGTGCCTCTGTCGAGCAGTGACACTGAGGTAATCCCTGGGGTATATCTGCGATCTCCCATCCATTGGTCAAGATTTCTCTTGAACAAGGCCAGCGAGGTGCTCTGCCTCACATATACCGGGATTTTGTTCCACAGCATGGGGAGTCTTTGGGTGATGAATCTATCCCTCCAGCACGTCCTATTAATAGCCGTGTCGAGGTTTAAGTCTCCCGCCCTTGTGGCTCTGACGGATCTAGATTTTATGAGGTGAAGCATATTCATCAAATCTGGGTTTGACATGGCCTTGTATGTCAGGCACAGGTCACCTCTGAGCAAGCAGTAAGCGACTGAATAGAGCTGAAGTTCTTTCAGTCGGGCAGCATAGGACAGATTTTTGAGACCCTTTATACTTTTGGTGAGGAACTTTTGTGGCCTCTCCAGCTGCTGCAAGTGTCGGGTCAGATACATTCCGAATGGGGCATTGTACTCAATCATTGGTCTGATGAGTGATGAGTATAGGGAAACTATGACCTCCCTTGATCTAGATGTGAATCCCTTCATGATAAGGTGGGCAATGTAGAAGGTCTTCCTAACTACTTTAGCTACATGGGTGTCGAATGACAGGCTACTGTCAACCTGGGTCCCCAGGTCCCTAATAACTTCTTCTTTGCTCAGTGGATTGCCACCTATATGGTAGCTAGGGTTAACCTTGTTTTTCCCGAAGGGTATGACTATGCATTTTTTGGCATTTAACTTAAGGCCATGGCTCTGGCACCAGTTATCCGTTTCTGTGAGACCCTTCTGAAGGATATCTGTGTCAGATGTGTTTTCGACTACGGCGCCCAGTTTGCAGTCATCTGCAAACTTTGTCAGCCATAACCCTCCTGTGTTTGCTTGTACCTCGGAAAAGTAGATGCCAAACAAGAGTGGGCCCAGGACTGAGCCCTGTGAGACACCACTTGTGACAGGCTTTGAGTCTGACATGGCGCCAGCAACTCTGACCCTGTGGGTTCTGTCACTCAGCCAGTTTGCAACCCATCTTGTGATGTATGGGTTAACATTTAAGCTGATGAGTTTTTCAATGATACCCGAGTGGGGTATTGTATCGAAGGCTTTCACCAGATCGAGGTAGGTTGTATGGACTGCCTTTCCCTCATCAATGGCTTTGGTGACTGTTTTGAAAAAGTCAACCAAGTTTAAAAGGCATGATCTGTCTTTGACAAAGCCAAACTGGGTTGGATCCAAAGTCTGCAAATTCCCTATGTCTTTATTTATGAGATCCATTATGATCCTCTCCATGGCTTTGCAGATAAGGCTTGTCAAGCTAATGGGCCAGTAGTTTCCAGGGTCGGTGGAGGCACTGCCTTTATGAAGTGGGACCACTGTCGCAGTGCACCACTCCCTGGGTATGTATCCAAAGGTGAGACTATGATTAAACAGCTGTCCTAGCTGTGGGTTTAATTCCTCTTTGAGTTCGTGGAGCACACAGCCGGGGACACCATCAGGTCCCATGGATGCTGTGTTTTTTGCTTTGGAGAGAGCAGTTCTCACTTGGGCGTTAGAGATGTTTGGGGGGCTGCAATCGTTTGGTATAGATATCTCTCCTTTTGGGGGGGGAGAAGTTTGCACTGAACCTGTCAGCCAGTATGTTGGCAATGTCTGTAGGATCAGTAATCTTCACATCATTTTGAACTAGTTCTGAGCATATCTGGGAGTTTCCTCCCAGGTTTCTAACATAGCTAAAGAAGGCCTTATGATTGTCTTTTGAGTCTTTAGCTATTTTTCTCTCAAAGTTTGCTTTGGATGATTTTATGAGAGCTCTTAGTTTTTTACTTGTAGTGATCAAAGGTGTCTTACCTTTTAAGGATTTTGCTCTATCTTGTAGTAGCTTCCTCCTTTTGTTGTAGAGTTTGTTTATGGCTGGGGTCCACCAGACTGGACGCTTGCCTTTGGTACAAAGAGTCTTTGTTTTGCTTGGGATTGCCTTATCCATGCAGTCCTGTAGGTGCTGGTAGAAGGCATTTGTAAGTGATTCAGCGGCTTGGGTACTGTTTTCCGCCGGCTCGGGGCGCTTAAAGGAGACCACACTAGTCGTTGCAAGTGTGAAATCGGCTTCGAGAAGTTCTTTACTGTGGTCTTTTTATTTCAGGTGGGGTGGGATGAGGACCTCCAGCGAGATTAGTTTGTGATCTGATCTCACCAGTGAGGGGTATACTTCTGGTGTTGAACATTGTGCTCCCATGTTCGTGATGATGAGATCAAGTATGTTTTCTCCTCTTGTGGGGATGGTGACTAGTTGTTCCATGGCATTTGAGTTTATGAATTCCAGGAACTTTTGGGCTAGGGTGTTTGGGCTTGAGTAGTGTTCCCAGTCTATATTAGGGTAATTGAAGCCACCTAGTATGATGGTGTTTGGAGATACATTTATCCCCTCCAGTGTTTTCAGGAAAGCCATGTGAGGTTCCTGAGTTTGTGAGGGTGGCTTGTAACATGCTACAATTTGCAGAGCAGTCTTGCCTATGGTTAATTGCACCTGGATGGTCTCCGATGCATCGTGTGTTGCCACCAATCTTGAGGTGTGGGTGTCCTTGATGAATATGGATACCCCCCCTCCTTTCTTGGTATTGTCCGGATTTTGGGGCCGGAACGCATGATATGAGGTAAAACCTGATAGTGCTGGGGTGCTCTCAAGAGCCTTGAACCAGGTTTCTGTCACAGCACAGACATCGATGTTCTCCATACTGAGAAGGGCCTCGAGTGCGTGCATTTTGAGATTGAGACTTCTGGCATTGAGCAGCATTACCCTTAGTTTTTTCCATTTTTGTGTTCTAGGGTGGTAGGTTTAGAATTTGAGCCTTGCCTAAAAAGGCACTATGGGGTGGCAAGAGCCTTTGCCAATATCCGGAATCCCAGGGTGACAGGTGCAAGCCGTCCCTTGCAAAGCAGCGTGGCTTGTCCAGCATGTCATCCCAGGCAGACAGACATTGGATCCCCTTTGAATGACACCAGAGTTTAAGCCAATTGTTAAAGCTGATCATCTTATCTCTGTATTGTGGCATCATTCTTGGTGAAGGTAGGATACTGCTCAAGGTCAGGGTCATACCTGCCTGGGCTACATAATCAGAGAGCTCCTCAATGTCTCTTTTCATGTAGTCCAAGGAGGTATGTCTCAGGTCATTTACACCAGCGTGGACAATGACTGAGTCGTATTTGTACCTGCTGTTGAGAGACCTGAGTGCTTGCGTTATGTGGCAGATTCTAGCGCCCGACAGGCAGCTTACAGTAACCCTCTCCTTACTCAGTCTGGTGAGCGGGACGTCAGTGTGTCTGACTATGGAGTCACCAATGACTAGTGTGTCTGGCATTGTGTTTGGCCTTAAGGGCTGTGACTGTTTGACACCCTGACTGTGAGGTCTATGTGTTGCAGGTGTTGTGTTCTGAGGTGATAGTTGTTTGGGTGTCTGCTTTGGTGGCCTCTGCTGTTTTGGTAGATTTCTGATCAGAGCCTCCGAGTATGTCTTTGTGTGTTTATGTGTATGATTTGCGGTTGTGATGGTACTATGTGAGACTGGGTCTATAGTGTGTGTGGTAACCTTCTCCTCCTGTCTGGTCTTGCCAGTCCTATGTTGAGAGAGCTCAGCCTCCAGTTTGGTCGTATAGTTGCATCTCTCGCATGCATTTGTGTTTTGTGGGAGGAGGAGAGGGTTGTCTGTGTACATGAGGCAATTGTAACATTGCCTCAATATTCCCAGGTTCACCAGCTGAGCAGGAGAGGACACTAGCAACTGATCCCTCGACATGCTAGAAGGAATAGACAAAAAAACTTTAAAAGAGATTCCGGGGGATGTGGGTGACCGAGAAATGGGATTTGCCTTTTTTGGGGTACTATCTATAACAAGAGTGCTGTATCAAGGTGATAAGTACTGTAGGAGCAAGTGCTAGGTTTAACAGATAAAGAATAGTCTACTCGGAGTCAGGTAGAGATGATCTTTTTGGTTATAGGATATGCTGATTAGATCAGTAGTATAGTTCGAGGAAGGTAGTTTTAAGGTAAAATTTGAAGAGTGGACTTTAGGTAGCCCGAATATGGTAGTATTGTCCTGAAGGTCTATAAAGCACATCCAGTCATCCTGTTCCAGAAAAGGAAGAATGGACTGAATTATGACTATCTGGAATTTGGTGTGTTGAACCAATTTATTTAAAACTCTGAGATCCAAAATTGGTCTCCAGTCCCATATCTTCTTTGGCACTAAAAAAACTTGGGTAAGTTCCGTATTCTGTCTGGTCTGGTGGGACCTCTTGGATGACTCTTTTTTCTAGCAGCTTTTGTATTTCTGTGCTGCTTGTTCCCTCTGACTAGGTGGAACATTGGGGGTTTTCTGTGAAAAGGAAGAGGAAGAGAAAATGGTATAATATAACCTCTGGAAAGTATCCTCTGTACCCAGGAATCAGATATTATTTATAGCCAGGCTCTCCTTGCAGGGACAATCAAGACAACTGGGCCTCCTTTCAGGAGCGCTGGAAGGGTCTCCCAAAGAATGTATCTCTGAATTCCTGATTTTGCAGGCCACCTTTGCCATGAGGATGGCATCCACCATTAGAGTTTCCCCCCTCTGCCCCTGGAGGAACTACCTCCACATTTGTCCAGAAAATGTCCATGGGACTTTTTGAACCACATCTTTCCACTACTTCTCTAATTCCTGAAAAAGGATCTCTGAGGAGTGGAAAAACATATGCCCATTCAGACAAGGTTTTTCCCTCTTTCTCACACTTAGATAAAGTGTCTTTTACCTTAAGGCCAAACAAGGATGTACCATCAAATGAGAGCATTGATGAACAAAGACTTGAAGGGCTCTGCAAAATCACACAAGCGCATCTAGGCATATATCCTTATGGAAATGCTTTAACCCTCACCTCTCGTTGTCCCTTCAGCTACATGAGAAATGAGCCTCATGGATGAATTGGATATAGATTGTAGGGTAGCCAACTGAGAAGAGACAGATGCATGAACTTCCTCTGAAATGGGCTCTGTGAGGGTATCTGAAAGTTCTTTGATCAGGTCCCTCTACAGTCTCATAAAATGTGCCAGGTAATTCAAAGACGTAAAGCAAAGGTCGATGAAGCATAAACTCGCTTTCCGAATCTATCCATCATCTGAGACTCCTTGTTGGGAGAATGGATAGAGGAACTCTTCTCTGCAAGTTCCTTCTTAGTTGCTGCCGCTATGACCATAGCATCAACAGGCAGATATTTAGACCAAAATTGCATATTTTCTGGAGCTGTTATCATTTTGTCTGGTCTCCAGGGAATTGGTTCAGTTGTATCAGGTGCCTTCCATACCCACTGAGAGATCAACTCAATGATCTCATGAGTGGGTGGAGGTACTCAGTAGGTAGATGGGAAAGTACCAAAAGCCTCCAGGTACACTGACTCCTTGGACAAAGGATTGCTGGACTTCTGGTCACCTCTCTGTTTTAAGATTTCCAGGGTGTCTCCAAAGGAGACATCATCAGGCGGAGACATTGGGAGTCCTTCACCTTCATCAATCTCAGTGTCTTTGGTGACAGATTCTTCCAGAGAATCCAAGTGATTCTTCTTGCACTTCTTCTTCCTAGGGACCTTGTCAGTGGGATTCTCTGGAGCAGTATCAGAAGAAGATATGATGCCTGTTGGGAAGCCTGGGGTTTTGCTACTTGCTGTCCTCATGAAGTGAAGGGTGGAGGCTCTGTGCACAGAAGGGGCTGAGGATCCAAGGGGTTAGGAACCATCTGAATGTCTGAAACAGGCATGTCTCTCTCCAAGACCTCAAAAACTGACCTCCCAGAGAGGACAAGGACTCTGGTTCAGAAAGAACACTCCTCTGAACCATAGTCCTTCCCTGTTACAAAGAGAGTCACTCTAAGATCAAAGCCAGAGCTGAGCTCATGCAAGCCAAGGCACCCAGCCTTAGTGAAGGCTCTGAAAACTTTGGAGTTGACTTTAAGGGCCTGTAACCAACCAGAAAACTTTGTTGATGAGAGATCTCCATTTCTGAATGGACAGAACAATTCAGAGCAACTCTTGAAGTCGAATATGATAACCTCTTTGGATCTGAGGATGATTGTGCTAGCAGATTTGGATCCAAGGACTCTGAAGCTTCTGAAGAAGTTAGAGGAAGAAGCAAGGTTGGAGTACTGGTAATATGTGGTTCCTGACTCAAAGAAGTAGGAGATGAAGAATCTGGTGTAATTCCCTGTGCCCAGAGACTCTTCCTGACCAATCTCTCCACATCATCTTCTGTGATGCTCTTGGAAGAATGAGGACTAGGAACTATGGAAGGAGATTTCGGTTTCTGTATAAAGGGAGAAGGCACTTTAGATGAAACCAGGTATATAGAAGGTGAGTACCTAGTCCTTGGTAAGAAAATGATACTCTACACCAATTCAGGGGATTGAACTGTCAGTTCCAAAGATTTTGGCACTGAAGGAGACTTGTCCAATGAAGTCTTTGGGTCCGATGTAGATGTCGACACCAAAGCATGTCTAGATTTAGGTTTCAGTGCCGAATGATCAGTTGGCACCAGAGATATATGTCTGTTTTTACTCAGATCCAATAAAGAAATAGGAACCAAGGTATTTTGCTTATTTGTTGTTGCAGCCAAAGGAGATGAAAGGCACTGATGCAGGGGTTTTTTTTGCCTTCTCAGGAGCTTTTGAGGAGGTCGAAGAAAAAGGGATGGAAATATCAGATTTGCCCTTTTTTAGTTTTTCTGAAGGGGAAGCTCCAGATAAGTCCTCGCTAAAAGAGGAAGGCAATAACCCCTTTAAAATGAGTTTGTTCTTTCATTCAGTCAAGACTCTATGAGAAAAAGCATGACACACACAACAATCTTCTTGAAGGTAAAGTGGACCCAAACAATATACACAGAGATTATGAGAATCAGAATAGGGTATTTTATGGCCACACTTATTTTTTTAAAACCAGTCGGTCCTTTATCCTTGTCAGTCATATCTCTTTCACATAAAAAAACAAGTAGAAGTAAAGGAAAAAAGAGGATTTTTTTAAAGGCAAGGAGGAGAGAAAAGGGATATCATCGATGATATTTCAGAAATACACAGTGTAACAGAAAGCTACTAACTTTAGTAACTAGAGTTCCGACGTACAGAACAGGAGGAAAATAAATGCACTTAATTAGAAGAGACTCTAAGTAGTTGTTAGGTAAGGGAAACAATGGCAATCAATAAAATAGGTGAAAGGTAAAGATTTTGGAAAGAAAGAGGTCTATTACAAAAAATTATGACTTACCTGCTTGAGAGCACAGAGTAACCATGTCTAACTCGCAAAGCGGTAAACAAGATCTGAGGTCTTTAAAACTGATGTATGCTGGGTAAGGGTAAGGCTCGAGTTTTTTGGTTACCACAAGCTATGGTAACGGCCGGGTCAGATCCGAGGGATCAGATCTGAACCCACAGGTTGAAGATATAATGAAAATTGACAACATCAGATCATAAGTTATTAGGTTTTAATAATATGAATCTTTAGTAACACACTGAAGTAATACAGTTTTATTTTATTTAATAATATTATAGCATATAAGTAAAATCTGTAAGCTAGGTATAGTTTTAAATGCTTTGTTTGGGTAATGGGATATGAGGGTAGATTGAGAGCTTTGGCAATTTTTTTTTACTCTTCACTGATTAAATAATATAATGTTTAAGTGTAGTGCTACAGATGGTGAGGGATACTATTGTATTGTGTTAATTTGATACATTATGGGTTATCTGGGGTCTATTGAAGTTTTTTAACGGGTCTATATTATATCATCGAACTCTTAAAAAAGTGAACACTGATTGATCGACCTAATTTAAGCGAAAGCTTACAATCTCGAACTGTCAGATCAGTGATTTTTTTCCCAGGGAAAAAAATCGCTGATCCAAAACACATACACACAACACAAGCACACCAAACAAACAGAAATCCACACACATACACCTAAAATCTGATACCTAACCCTACACTAAACTATGCACACACCACTAACTACCCACTTAACTTAACCCAAACCCTAACCCTAAGGTCCGTCACTATCACACACTCACCTAACCCGCTCCCTAACCCTAACTCACTTAAATCCACCCTAACCCTCATGTCCACTCAATCGCACACACACCTAACCCGAGCCCTAACCCTAACTCACCTAAATCACCCTAACACTCACATCCACACAATCGCACACTTACCTGAATCTGACCGGTAACTTTCCACCATAACACTGAAAATACCGAAGCAACAGAAACGGACAACCAAATTCTTTCCATAGGAAAAAATTTGAGTTTCTGCTGCTTCGATATTTTGCAGTTTCGCGAAAAATAAGTTTGATCAATCAGCATTCGCTTTTTTAAGCATTGGAGGATATAATATAGACCCTTTTTTAACCTTCTTTTCACTTTTAGGATGTTTAAATGCCTTTTTTATTAAAAAATGTGGCTTGCTGATCACGCTTGCAAGCCATTTAGCTCCTAATAACTATTTTTTGCAGCTTATCTTCCCGCCCAAACATTTAAAAGTATCTGAAGAGGGTTTTTTTGCACCTGGTTTGAGCTTCTGTGTGCCACTGCAGCAACCTGGTTTCATTTTAGGCAGTTTGTGAATAAGGAAGTGCTTTGTGATGTTTAACCCCTCAGAAACAGGAAATAAGTGGAACACAGAAACAAAATGTTAAAACGGACACTATTAGATTGTGTTATGTATTCAAAGGATTAATCTATCTTGTTTAAGAGGGAAAACTATAAGTAGGCAGTGTATGCAGCTACATTAAGGTATGATGCAGATTTTTGAAGAGTTGAAAGGGACATAATTGTATGAAGCTGGTGTGCGTCTACTTGATGAAAAACAGAATAGCAGAACACAGAGCCAATGCAAAATTAAACTGTAGTGGTATTCTGGTGGAGACGCAGATTTAAAAATGGTAATATGAAGGAAGGTATAGGAAAAATGAATTGTTTAAAGCTAGGAAATGTCTATATGGCTGTTCACTAACTGCAGTTTGTGTAGTGGTATCATAGAATCCTATATGTATATCATAAACAAAATATATATTTTAATATCTGGTGGAGTGATACTGTAAATAATTTTCACCGGAGCTGAAACACTGGTGCAAACAAAATAAAGATGGGTATCTGACTGACAGATTAGAAAGGTATGATTAAACTTTGGAATTAAGAAAATGATCAGTGATAAGTGAATAAAGAGAATAGCTAAGCAAAGTAAATAAGACAACATAAATTCAAGCTAGTATGGTAGTGATTTTGAAATTGTATCAGAACATACAGCCTAAAAGCATTTGCACAAACTGTGGTTTCTGGATGTTTTAATGTAAAACTGCTTGCTTGAATAGGGTTACAAGAAAGCAATTTATTTGTTTATCTTCAGCTTTACAGTAGAAATGATGGTTGGTTGCTTTACTTCTTGTCCTGCTATGAGTAAACGTGAATGTATATAGCTAAATATAAAATAATAAAAAGTGTGAGTAATTGGATGATTGTACACAAGCAGTCATGAGGCTCATGTATTAACCATTGTGAGAATGTATGCAACATCTTGGGGTAAAATCTGAAAATTGATAATGTTTTGTAATCTTTATTTATATAGTTTAAGAGGAAGAAAATTTAATTCTGTGAAGTGGTACATATGTGAAGTGAGTGTCACTGTAAGTGCATGTACCGTAAATAAGTATATTGTATATATAACCAAAAGAAAAGCGGTTAGGGCACACAGTCACAAGAGGCTGCACATTAGGAAGTAAAAAGCCTTTAATACACAATAAACACAAGCACTTTCATCCTGCTACAATGCAGGACTTCTTCAACGTGAATAAATTAAGAACATCCAAAACTCATTTAAATACCCTCCCTCAGAAAAAGGCACCAAAAGATTTAAAGAGAGTTTATCTAAAAGGAGAAAATTAAAGGGGCAGATGCCCACCATGAAAGATACCCTTTAACTGTCACTTATAGATATAATACACATAATACACATTAACATTTGGATGTAAGTCAACAATTCTAAATACTTAATTATTCCATACGTCGTATACTAATCTTTTTAAGTGTCCCAAAGAAAATATACATTTATATCTACATAGTGTGTGTTGTTTATTTATGTCTTATAACTTAGAGGCTCTATTTTTTAATAAAAAGGTTTAATGGAGACATAATCAGTCAGCCCTGGACTAGTAGCAGCATTAAGTCTAAGCTGCAAACATGTCTTCCTACAACAAAGCTAGTTTTTCCAATCACCCCCCCCCCCGCCCCCCGGATCAACTTGCACCTGTTCTAAACTACCAAATAAAAACCCTGTATGTGTGGGTTGTGTGGAAAAATGTTTAAACAAGGCATTGTTAGGGGGGGTTTCTTATACTATGCATATGTTCATTTTACTACTGTTTAGGCTATTCCACTTTGTGCGATTTTTGCACTACGAAAAAATGAATGCCACAATGTTGAAACCTACAACAGCGAATGTAAAACATCATTCGCTGTTGTGAGTTTCAACATTGTGATGCAGATCGTACTATAGTGGGGATCAGGAAATGTACCCTTTCCCTCACTATAGTGCGATCCTGGAGTTTGTATATAAGAGTAGCAGGGGTGTGTGGTGGGGGGGGGGGGGAGCACAACGCACAGTGATGCTGTTCCCGGAAGTGTGGTGACTGTTCGTAAATGTTGAACTCGACATTTACAGTCATTTCTTTCGGATTATTTTCTGTTCTACATTTTGATTTTCGCATTTCTGTTTCGACATTATAGTGATTTGCCATTGTTCAATTCAGCGATGTAATAGTAAACCCATATGTTCATAAATAGGCTTACCTAAGGATCTCTCCCACTTACCGATATAAAAACATGAACAATCCTTACACAGAGCTAAACTATCCCCAACTATTACAATTACCCTTCTTAAAATATACTTTACTTTGAACACTGTTACCGAAAATAATGGACTCTTTTTCAAATATATACTTGCAATACTCACATCTACCATAATTTTTAGTTCCAATGTTACTTTTAAGTTCCCTACCCCTACTGTTCCTTTCAACTGTTTGTTTAAGGTTTTTTCCTGTGTTAAGTACAAATTTAGGACTCTCGCCTAATTTTTCCACCATCTCTGGGTTAACCTTTAACATCTTCCAGTTGTTGGTAACTACATCCTTAACCACATGAGAAGCGTAATTATATTCTAACACTAAAACTCTCCTAAAATCTTGGTTCTGGTTATTCTCACTCATGGTAGTTGTCTTCAATTTGTTTCCTAATAAAGGTACAGATTTTGCCTCTATCCTGCAACAACCTCCTGGGCAACTTCAGCCACCAAACTTTCAGGGTATCTTCTCTCTAAAAACAGGTAGAGATGAATTTCACCTCTTCCAAAAAAATCATTAGTCTGAGAGGTCATCCTTTACACCCTGAGCATCTGACCTTTCACTATGCTCTTTCTCTGTTTATAAATATGTGCACTTGAATATGGCAAGTAAGAGTTATTAAATGTGGGTTTCCTAAAAATTCTAGATTTTAGATTCCCCTCTATAATGCCCATTCTTACATCCAAGTAATCAATTCCCATACTGTTATAACTGTAAGTACATTTTAAAAAAAAATTGTGGTATTATTTAAATATTCAATAAATGTTACAATAATATTTTCTGGTCCTTCCCATACAACAAAAATGTCATCCAAAAACCTCCTATATAATGTGTTTCCAAAATGCCGATCTAAATACATATCTTGTCTCCAACTGTAAAAGAAAAAAAAGTTATGTACTTACCATAACGTTCCATGTTTGTAGTCCAACTCACCTACATTCTTGCTGGATGGGTTTGGAGACTATATTCAGCTCTGACTCGGCCAATACTAAAGCTCGAGAGCTTTTACTGGCTCGAGGCTAGCCCCTATCCCATGATGCCTCACGGCAATTCCCCAGATCTAGTTTGCAAGAAAGCAATAAGTGCCTATCAGGTAAGAAATATCAGAGCTGCATATATACAAACAACGGACTTAGAAATATAAGCCATGCCAGGTGGACAACAAATGAGAACCAGGTCAGACAGCACTAGTATAGTCCACCAGATCCCCCAGAAAGAAGAAGGGGGTTGGAGGAAGGAATGCAATAATGTAGGTGAGATGGACTACAAACATGGAACATTATGGTAAGTACATAACTTCTTTATGTTATGTAGTCCTATCTCGCCGTAATTCTTGCTGGATGGGACAGTGTCCCTAGCACCTGTCAAGCGAAGAGACGCTTCAGCACAGTGGACCCAAAGGAAGACCTGTCCCGGGAGGTCAAATCCAATTTGTAATGAGTGACAAAAGTATGTGGTCTTGCCCAAGTAGCTGCTGTGCAAATAGTATCAATTGGGAGCCTAGATCTAAAGGCACATGAAGTAGCTACAGCTCTAGTAGAATGGCCTTTGACTTTGATGGGTAATTGTTTGCCAGCTGATTGATAAGCAAAGGAAATGCAATCCAATAGCCATTTTGAAAGAGTAACCTTGGAAACAAACAGGCAAGCACTTCTTCATATCAGAAAAGGAAACAAATAATTGATCTGATTTTCTGAATTCTTTAGTCCTATGTAAATAAAATCTGAGAATTCTGTGAATGTCTGACTGGTGTAGTCTATACTCAGATTTATTAGAGTGGTTTGGAAAAAACACAGGTAGCTCAATAGTTGTATTCAAATTGTGTTCTGAGCATACCTTGGGAAGAAAGGAAGGGTTTGTCCTGAATGAGACTCTACCCTTGTGAAAAATAATGTTAGGAGGTCAAATAGTAAGAGCTTGCAGTTCTGAGACTTTCCTAGCAGATGTTATGGCTACTAAGAATAGCGTTTTCCACGACAACAATTTTAGGTCTGATGAAGAGGATGGCTCAAAGGGTGCAGACATTAAAGGTGAGAGGACTAAGTTTAAGTCCCAGGGATCTAATGGTTGTTTGATTGGAGGCCTGAGAAGAAGAACTTTTAAGAAGGTTTTACATAAGGAGTGTTGCATGATTGGATTTCCCATGAAGCCAAAATGGAAATTGGAAATGGCAGCTAACTGAACTCTAACTATAGCGGCTGCAGCTCCTTCATGAAAAATTAATGCTAGGAAGGATAGGATAGAGTCTATAGGAGCCATATATGGATCTAAGCCCTGATTTGTAGCCCAAATTGAAAACATTTTCCATTTGCTGGAGTATAGTTTCTGAGTGGAAGGTTTATGGGATGAAATTAGAATGTGTTTGACAGAAGGGGATAGGGGAATACACCTGGCTATTCATGGAAGTGGAACAGCCATGCTGTCAATTTGAGGGTGTGGATGGTGGGGTGGAACTGTCCCGACTGATGAATCAGGAGGTCTGGAGATGGGTCCAGAATCCATGGTTCCTCCAAAAGGTAGGGCCACAGGAAGGGAAATCAAACATGTTGAGGCCAGTAAGGAGCAATGAGGATCAGGGAACTCATCAACTGTTTTGCTTTCTGTATTACTTTCGGGATGAGAGAAAAAGGTGGAAAGGCATAAAGATGTCCTGGAGGCCAATCATGGACTAGAGTATCCCTGGGTGACATCCCCAGATGGGGAATGAGGGCAAAGTAGCTGCTGCATTTGGTGTTCAGGTGAGTGGCGAATAGGTCACAGCAAGGCTGGCCCCATCTGTGAAAGATCTCTTTCGCAACTTCTGGATTCAGGAACCACTCGTAAGGCATCAGAATTGCTAGGCTGAGTTTGTCTGCTATTATGTTGGATTTCCCCAGGATGTGCATTGCTATCAGGAAGCGTTGAGTATCCATCGCCCATTTCCAAACTGTTATGGCCTCTCTGCAAAGTGGGTAAGATTTGGTTCCCCCTTGCTTGTTTATGTACCACACGACAGACACGTTGTCTGACTGTATCACAATTGTCCCAGTGGGAAGGGAGCTGTGAAGTGCTTGCAACACATACAGCACCACTCTCATCTCCAGAACATTGATGTGCAAGTGGTTCTTGTGGTTCTGCCAAGTACCCTGGACTGTCATTCCCAGATAATGCCCCCCACCCTATCTGGCACACGTCTATGGTCAAAACTGCTTTCTCTTGGGGAGGAACAAGTGGATGACCTAGGAGAAGTTGTTCTGTGTGCAACCACCATGTCAGATCCTTCTTGCAGGTGTTTGTTATAAAACATCTGATGAGACAATGGAAGGTTTTGCATTGGGCGAATAACAGCCACTGAAGTATCCTCATGTGTAGACGACCAAGAGGAACTAATAGGATAGAGGAAGCCATAGTCCCTAGGACTTGAAGGACTACTCTGGCCTGAACTTTTTGTTTGTTTAACAAGGATCTGACTTGACTTCATAGAGACTCTACTCTTTCTGGTGTTAGTCTTGCTGACATGGTGGTTGTGTCTATTTCTGAGCCTAAGTATACAATGTGCTGCAAAGGAGATAAGAAAAAAAAAAAAAAAAAAAAAAACGAAATGGCAGGAGGAGCAATCACGAGTAGATCCACAGAAATCAAAAGTCAATAGCGTATACAAGTTTAATATCCGCTTTCGTCACACAACTTCATCAGAATACATCAAATACAGACACAAGTGCTTTAAATACACCAACCAATGAGTAATCAATTAACTTAATTAATCATTAATTAAATAAAATAATATTAAAGGCACAAAATTTAAAAATTAAAAATTAAATAAGGTAGCTAAATCAATACCTTTAGAAATGGTTAATTTACGATGTTTTAAAAAACACTTTAAATTGATAGCTTCATTAAGTCCTGGCAAAGTGTTAGATTTTAATCTAACTTGCCAAAGAGTTTCCCATTGTTCTACATAATTTTTAAAGTCCCCAGCTCTCCTATCAGATTTACAAATCTCTAAAACAGAAAAGACAAATTTCTTAAAAGATACACATGTAACAGAGTGCTTGTATAAAGCATTGTTTTGGTCCTTGTTCTTAATAGCATATAAATGTTCTTTTATGCGGGTGCCTAAACTTCTCGTGGTCATCCCCACATAAAAAGCTGGACAAACAGAACACATGCTGATATATACAAGCCCACAACTGTTACAATCAACAAAATCAGGGACTTCTAAAATTTTTTTCTGATGTGACTATGTTAATGTAAGGACCTTCAGATATAAAACGACAAATCTTGCAATGGTGACAACAAAACATGCCCTTCTATCTTTTCACTACAGTTCGGTCATCTGGGACATGACGCTCCAAAATTCTTTTAAGAGTGTTATTTTTGCGAAACACAAACCTAGGGTTTGGATCCAACAGCCTGAATAATATCTGGATTACCCTGAATGACCCTCCAGTTGATCTCAAGTATAACCTTGATCTTATTACTGTCACTACTCATCTCAAGGGAACAAAAATTATCACAAATTGTGTCATTATGTGTCCGTGCATCTTGAATGTTGGTAGTAATAATAGATTGATTAAGGATGGGAGGAAAATGTGTGAAACGCTTGTCGTAAACCTCATTGCCAATGTCAATTAATAAACTTTCATCGTAGCCCCTGTGTAAAAACAAAGAGGCAATGAAATGAAATTCCTGTATTAAGTCATGTTCCCTAGTTGTCATTCGGCTAGCTCTGATGTATTGTCCTCTGGGGATGTTTCTTACAACATGTTTGGGATGCCCACTAGAGTTGTGCAAATATCCATTAGTAAAGGTCTCTTTTCTATGGATTCTGCTGTGAAATCTTTGATCCATGCTGTCCCACCAAAGGTGGATCTCTCCGGTGGGATAATCTGGAGAGGTCTCAGAAGATGGGGCACCTCCAATGGGGGCTACTTGGGCCTCTGGTTCCCTATGCTGTGGGGGTGGCAGGGGGGAAGAGGTTGCTGCCTGCTACTGGTGGGACACAGGTTCCAAAAGTATGGCTTTAGCAGAGGACAAAGCCTTCTCTATAGCTTCAAAAGCCTTTCCTCCTTGCTCTGAAGAAGACCTCCACTCCGAGGGGACAGAAGGTTGACTCCTAGCAAGGGGGAACGGCTCCGAAGCAGAAGTGGGAGCCGAGCTGTGTTGAGCTGAGGCTCCTAGAGGGAGGGTCAGTTCCGACGAGAAGCAAGGGTGACTGCCCCCCTCAGAGTTGACTCGAGAGCATCAACTCCCAGATCCCTCGGCTCCAGACTGAGCCATCGAGGATAGAGTAATTGGCTCTGAGGAAGCGGGTTGAATCCCCAGAGCCAACGGGTCCAAGACAAAAGAACCTGAAGTAATAGGCTCCAAGAGTGAAGCAGTATGAGGAGGAACAGTGGCAGGTAAGTGGGTTGACTCCGAAGCCTTTGGGTCTGGAGGGGCCAATGTTCTTGCCAGAACTGGATCTAAAAGCAAATTCTTCACCACCCGCTTGATTTCCTCATCTGATGGTGTCCTGGTGGATCTGGTGGAGACAAAAGGACATCTTCTCCTCTCCAAAATAAGAGATCTGAAGATGGATGACACAATATCAATGTCTGGTAAAATTTTCAGTACCGAAGGTTGCCTCAGCACTGAGGAGATTGATGGCACTGAAATGGATGAAGCTGAATCAGAGCCAGGACTTCTTGGCTATGACACTTTTGTCTTTTTCATTGGCTCCGAAGCTGGAGCCGAAGATTTTCTCTTAGAAGATTTAAGAGCTGCCTGACTGAGTTCCAGCTGTTCCTGGAAGGAGCTAGTCATAAGACCTCTATCAATAAGTTTTCTCTTTCTCTCATTTAAGACCCTGGTGCTAAAAGCATGGCAAAAAGTGCAGAGCTCCTGCAAATGGGCTTCACCAAGACAGTACGCGCAACTGGTGTGACTGTCTGTAAGAGACATTTTCTGTGAGCATCTATCACACTTCTTAAATCCCGAAGGGCGATGATCCTTTTGCTCTCTATCCTTATCTTTAGACATTGTGAGTACAAGGCATAGATTAGTTAGATAAACAACAATACTAAGTACTAACTACAGACAAAAAGATAGTACAGAAGAAAGAAGAATATAAATCTTTTTTTTTTAAACACTCACACACACAGGGATGAAAGGCCCTCTAACTTAAATGAGCACTATGGCCTCTAACTTAAATGGGCCGTACTGTCCTTGGGGAAGAATAGCGGTCAGAAACTCTCAAAAAACAATCACACAAGAGACAAATATTATTAAATTATGTAAGTATGTAAAGGATAGAAAAAGTCAGGAAAAAAGACTAAATTTAGTAAATAAAGTTTTACTTAGCCAATGAGCCAGTAAGACACAACCTCGAAGCTTTCGCGGCAAACAAGATCTGGGGAATTGCTGTGAGGCACCATGAGATAGGGGCTAGCCTCATGCCAGTAAAAGCTCTTGAGCTTTAGTATCGGCTGAGTTGGAGCCAAATATCAGCTCTGAACCCATCCAGCAAGAATTATAGAGAGATATGACTATATAACATCCAAGTTTACATATAAGGGGGCACATGCTGCCCCCATAGTGGCTCCCTTAATTTGTTTAAAGGTCTCCCCTTCAAAATATACATAGTTGTTTTCCAGAACTACTCTCATAAGGTAAACAAAAAGATTCACATCTTTGTTTTCTAAACATTCCATACTATTTAAAGGATTCAGAAAAATATCTGATCCTTCTTCAGTCGGTATACATGAAAATAGGTCAATAACATCAATAGTTAAAAACAAATTTTCCCAGTGCACAAAGCAGGGGTAAGACTTCCTAAAACAATCCCACAAGTCTTTCACTAAATGTGGAAATTTTTCAATGGTCTGTTTTAAAGAGTGGTCCAAAAAGGCCGCTATTGGGTATGTCTTTGAACCTTCACCCACTACAATAGGTCTGTATGGGGGGGGGGGTTGTAATGTTTTTATGAATCTTTAGGATACCAAAATAAGATGGTATCCTAGGTTTTTCAATTTTCAAAAATTCACTTATTTTAAGGGTAATCCTATTCTCTAACATAAGAGCTTCTAAAAAGAGGTCAATTTTTCTATATGCAATATTTATCTCATTAATAGAGACTGGTACATAGGTTTGAGTATCCTGCAAAATCTGCAACATTTTACAAGAATAATCACATCCACCAAAACCATACCCCTCACCTTTATCAGGCTTCATAATCCACAGCTTTGTGTTATGTACCAACTCATTTAAGATTTCACTTTCTTCTTTAGTTAAATTGTACTTTCTATACTGTCTATTTTTATGACACTTATTACCAACATGGTTAGAAGAAATGGAATATATATCTCACATACATGCAGCCTCAAGCACTTGTAAGGCTGGGTGCAAAGGAGGATTAAGAGTACTTGGTTTCCTAAAGGGAACTTACAAATGGGTGTTTTCTTGATCAAATAACATTTCCAGGTTCAATTTTCTAATAAACAGCTTTAGTTCAATTAGTGTGTCACAAATGTGGAAATGACACATAAGGACAAACTTGAATCCTTTCTCAAAAAGTAGAAAATGTACAATTTTAACCTCAATTTTACTTAAATTAAGAATATGAAAACCTATATAAGTGTGGGTCACCCCATCATTCCCCAAGACTATGCCATTATTTTCCTTTTTGTTTTGGGCTGTCATTTCCCCTTCCCCTTGAATGTTGAAAAATTATATGGTGCTGCTTACTGTGATGGATTTGAAGTCTTCTTAAGACACTCAGTCTTGCTGGCTGGATTCTGCTAAAGTCAAAGTCTGGTTATATTTGCATTCACAGTCCGTTGCATACAGAAACTTGTAGAATATACACTGATGAGAAAATATACTTTGTAGCACCTGTCTTTAAGAGCAGTAACCAATAAATTTTATAATAAACCAAACGGACTAACGTTGCAGCTTAAAGTACTGTTCCATTTTTCTTCTCATATAGTACAGATGATGTGAGAGATATAACATTTACCTCGAGACAAATGTGTCTCTACAAATACCCCTAGCATAACTGGATTGATACAGATCTTTATATACAATTTTAGTCATGCACATACATATACATTTCCTCTTGGTATTCTATTTTGGAGAATTGCTCATCCTGTAGAAATAATACTAATTGTTGCACATGATATTATTTTTCAACTTCCTTGTTTAACAATGTCTTGTCACATTTTTGCTGAATTTATAAGAGGCCACCTTTTCTGACAGTGTGAACATCCTGTATTCTATTTGGATCTTTGTATAAGAACATCTGAACTTGTGCCAATGCTGATAACAGTATCATAAACATGTCCTGTTGTCCATGCAGAAAAACATGTTTTTAAGGAAACACATTGTCACAGTGTCATTGTCCATTCTTTAAAAGCAGATTTTGCATTTTTGCTGTTGCATACATCCTCCCCGGGATTCATGAACCTTGCGCCAGGCGCCAGCATAGCGTCGGCGTTATAACGCCAAATATGGCTGCTTAGCGATTCAGGTATGAATGAATTCCACGTGCACTACCGGCGCGCGGACCGTCCCGCCGCGTAGGTATGCAAAACACACTGTGTGCGGTATTGCACCATGCAAATGAGGGCAAATAGCGATCCACTTGGCGGCGTAAGCGTAAGACGGCAATGTAAACCAAAAAGCGGTTTACATTTACCCAAACATACCGGAGGAGTAACGGAAGGCTGTCAAAGTCAGGTATCATATAGGTGCAATATGCCAATGTGGAAAGGCACGAGAATGTCCAAAGAAAATATGCACAAAATGTAAAAATGACATAAATGGCACGCGTAGAAAGAACAGCAGAGGCCCGGGATATGTGCACAGAAGTTGTAAAGCAATGAAATAATATGACAATGTCCGAAAAGAGCAGTAGAACACAAATCAGCTGCACAGCCACCACACACCATAGTATGTATGTAAAGCTGCAACCCCAGAGCAATGGTTGTCAAGGAGTGGTGGCGGAGTCGCGCGCCGTAACCAGGACTTATTTGTCAATTCGATGCAAATGAGGCAGATAATAGTGAATCGCAAAAGCGCCAGCGTAAGGATGGAGCAAACGGCGAGCGG